>NC_053028.1:388412021-388652367 GCF_003073215.2 Triticum urartu
CTCTCTTCCTCCATATATACAGCCCTTAGGGCGTCGTTTAGACTTTGGGTTTTGTTTAGATTAAAAGTTCGCCATAGCTGCAACTTCGCGTACTTCGTTTGTGTCCAACGACCAGACCAAGACGTCACAGAACCCCACCTTGATCAATAAAGCTTTCATCTTATATTCGCAATATCCAGATTGCAATCTCAGTTTCTTGCTTGTTCTTCGTTTGCTCGCAGGAAACAGGCCCTCGTGGTCAGGTTGATCGTGCTCCGGCGTGGTCAATAACCCCTCGGAAGTTGGTTTAGCGATTGCTAAGGCGCGACGTCTCGCACGTTTGTAGTCGGATCGTCAAGGTCGACTCCCACAGAAAACGATAGCCACCATCTCATCGAAACATCGGGACACCTTTGCCTCTATCAAGTGGTATCAGATTTCCAGGTTGCTCGGTGAGATTTTACAGTTTTTCGTATATTAGATCGAGTCTGTTCTTCATACCTACAGTCCATGAAAAAGCCACACAAAAAAAATTTAGGGTTAGTTCATCATATCCGAACCAATCTGAGCCTTTGCATAATCTTTTTAGGGTTTTTGCTTTGTTGAATTTGCGGTTGCATCGTCGTGTCAAGTTGCTGGTCTTAGAGTCTAGTCTTTTAGAGTTTCGAGTTCTGGTCATAAGTTGTCACGCCGCCGCCGCACCATCATCATCGCCCATCTACCACTTTTGCTTATCCGCCACCGCTCTGAATCCTTATCCATATACCACTACCAATCCGTATCCATATACCACCATCAATCTCTATCCATATACCACCACCGCTACCATATACCACCACCGCTGCCATATACCACAACCATATATCCACCACCAATCCGAGTTCTTCTCATATTAGGTCTGTTCTTGAGATCAATCTCAATTCCGATTCGTGTTTCCTTGCCTGCGTAGGTCTCGGAAAAAAAAAGAGTCTGGAGACCCCCGGGCAGTTTTTAGGCCAAAATTTTCACGGGCAAAAATATTTTTTCCCTATCCTATTTTTAGGCTTTTTTGAGTCTTTTGAGCCACGTGCCATCATAGTGATTTTTTGTCGCACTTTTTCGTCGTCGCTGCCCTGATTTCCGAAAAAAAAGTGGAATTTTTTTTTTCGTGCCCATCCTATCAGTTTGACGAGGGAAGAGTTTTGAGACACTCGCCATTATAGTAATTTTTCGCAAAAAAAAAGAGGAGCGCAAAAAAAAGAGGAGCGCAAAAAAAAGCGAAAAAAAAGTTCCAGAGTGTGCTTTTCCCTTATTTCCGTGCAGCGCCGTGATTTTGTTAGTGTTCTAGGCTCGCGTCTCTAGCACGGTCTAGCCTAGGACCAGCACAGTACCGTCGTTGAGCGTTTATTCAACTTTGCATCTCTGAATTGATTATTGCTGACCCTTTTTGCTACCATACTATAAGCCTTCCCAGCTCCACATACCTCTACGTCGTGCGTTTGACTCTCCCTGGCAATCGCTCTATCCAAGCTTTTGAGAGTTTTGACTACAACGGTTGCGGATCACCGCCTGCTGCTGGGTAAGAACTGGTAAGAATTTGAGATTTGCTTGACGGATTTGTGACACCCGCCACCACCACCTCTTGTTAGTATTCTATAGGATCATATTCTTGTGTGTTTTCTATTGTTGCTAACCATGGCAGGATCACAAGCCGACGAGACTGACTGGGAGAACATGACGAATCAGGAGTTGCATGATAAATTTCAGCAAATGATGAATGGACAGGTGCAGGATGTGCTAAACAGATTTGAAGAGGCCATGGAGAAGATAGATGACATGGAGAAGACGTTCGAAACAAAGCTCGATGACAGGTTTAATGAATTGCTCGCGCGTCTTCCACCACCACCACCAGCTACACCTAACGCACCTCTACAACAACAACAACGACGACTACCTACACATCGTGAAACAGCCCTCCGCCGAGCGAGCCGTCTCCCTCTTGCACCTGGCCAAACTGTTGGTGCTGCTGTTGCTACTTCTGTGGCTCCTGCTGCTGATGCGGAGGAGGATGATTTTGCTGGCGATTATGAGGATGAGGTTGATCAAAATCAGAACTACGTGCCACCACCAGCACAGCAACCATCAGGTCGTCCACATGCAAATAATGGCAATGGTAGGGCTCACCCTCAGGTACGAGATCATGACCATCTCCCTAAACTAAAATTGAATATTCCACCATTTGAGGGTAGATATGTTCCTGATATATATCTTACTTGGGAGTTAGAAACTGAACAACGATTTACATGTTTACAATATCCCGAGGAGAGACGTGTTCCTGCTGCTGTTTGTGCATTCACTAGTTTTGCATGTGTTTGGTGGTCTGAGCATTGTAGATTATATCCCATTCCTGCTACTTGGGCTGCTTTGAAAACTGCTATGCGTACTCGTTGGGTTCCACCATATTATCAACGTGAATTACTTCAAAAATTGCAGCGCTTAAGACAGGGAAAAAATTCTGTAGAAGAATATTATCAGGAATTACAAACTGGCATGATTAGATGTGGTATTGTTGAGGAGAATGAAGCTATGCTTGCACGTTTTATGGGTGGATTAAATAGAGAGATTCAGACGATTCTAGAGTATAAGGAGTATACTAATATAACTCGTTTATTCCATCTTGCTTGTAAAGCTGAACGTGAAGTGCAGGATCGACAGGCATTGGCGCGGACTAACTTTTCTGCAGGTCGGCCTTCTTCATGGACACCACGTGCATCATCTACTTCCACACGTTCTGCTTCACTGGCGCTTCCGTCGGCTGCCACCTCCAACCGTGATACAATAAAGCAGGCACAATCACCACTATCTGCCAAGAGCACACCTTCTGGGCCTGCAAAGAGCTCTTCTTCATCCATGGCATCAACAGGGCAAACACATGATATTATTTGTCGACGTTGCAAGGGTGGAGGTCATTATGCGAAAGAATGCCCATCTAAGCGTGTGATGATTGTTACTGAGGATGGTGGGTATGAGTCCGCTAGTGACTATGATGAGGAGACTTTGGCTCTTATTACACGTGACGAACACGGTGGAGACGATTCTGATCATGCGACGCAATACATGGCTCCTGAAGATGCTGACAGGTATGAATGTTTAGTTGCTCAACGTGTTTTGAGTGTGCAGGTTACACAAGCTGAGCCAAATCAGAGGCATAATTTGTTCCATACAAAGGGAGTTGTGAAGGAACGTTCTGTTCGCGTGATCATAGATGGAGGGAGTTGCAACAACTTGGCTAGCATCGAGATGGTGGAGAAGCTATCTCTCACCACAAGACCACATCCACATCCTTACTACATCCAATGGTTCAACAACAGCGGCAAGGTTAAGGTAACACGTACTGTTCGTGTGCATTTTAGTATCTCTACATATGCTGATTATGTTGATTGTGATGTGGTACCAATGCAAGCATGTTCCTTATTACTTGGTAGACCATGGCAATTTGATAAAAATTCTGTACACCATGGTAGAAACAATCAGTATACTCTTGTTCATAAGGATAAAAATATTACTTTGCTTCCTATGACTCCTGATTCCATTTTGAAAGATGATATTAATAGAGCTAATAAAGCAAAACAGGAGAAAACTAAGAGTGAAAATCAGATTGTGGCAAAAGAACTTGAGCAACAAATGCAGCCTAATAATAATAAACAATCTAGTGTTGCCTCTGAAATTAAATTGAAAAGTGCATGTTTACTTGCCACCAAATCTGATATTGATGATCTAGATTTTAGCAAATCTGTTTGCTATGCTTTTGTGTGCAAAGAGGCATTATTTTCATTCGAGGACGTGCCTTCCTCTTTGCCTCCTGCTGTCACTAACATTTTGCAGGAGTTCGCCGACGTCTTTCCACAAGACGTGCCACCGGGATTACCACCTATTCGCGGGATTGAGCATCAAATTGACTTAATTCCCGGTGCATCATTACCCAACCGGGCACCATACCGTACCAATCCAGAGGAGACGAAGGAGATTATGCGTCAAGTACAAGAACTGCTCGACAAAGGTTATATACGCGAATCCCCTAGTCCTTGTGCTGTTCCTATCATTTTAGTGCCGAAAAAGGATGGTACGTCGCGTATGTGCGTTGATTGTAGAGGCATTAATAATATTACTATTCGTTATCGTCATCCTATTCCTAGGCTAGATGATATGCTTGATGAATTGAGTGGCTCTACAATATTCTCCAAAGTTGATTTGCGTAGTGGTTACCATCAAATTCGTATGAAATTGGGAGATGAATGGAAAACAGCATTTAAAACTAAGTTTGGATTATATGAGTGGTTAGTCATGCCTTTTGGGTTAACTAATGCACCTAGTACTTTCATGAGGTTAATGAACGAAGTTTTACGTGCTTTCATTGGACGATTTGTGGTAGTTTACTTTGATGACATATTGATTTATAGCAATCTTTGGAGGAACATTTGGAACATTTACGTGCTGTTTTTATTGCTCTACGTGATGCACGTTTGTTTGGTAACCTTGGAAAGTGCACCTTTTGCACCGACCGAGTATCTTTTCTTGGCTATGTTGTTACTCCACAGGGAATTGAAGTTGATAAAGCCAAGATTGAAGCTATTGAGAGTTGGCCGCAGCCCAAAACGGTCACACAAGTGAGGAGTTTCCTTGGCCTCGCTGGTTTCTATAGGCGTTTTGTGAGAGATTTCAGCACCATTGCTGCACCTCTCAACGAGCTTACAAAGAAGGATGTACCTTTTGTTTGGGGTACCGCACAGGAAGAAGCCTTCACGGTATTGAAAGGTAAGTTGACACATGCTCCTTTACTCCAACTTCCTAATTTCAATAAGACTTTTGAGCTTGAATGTGATGCTAGTGGAATTGGATTAGGAGGTGTGTTATTACAAGATGGAAACCTGTTGCATACTTTTCTGAAAAATTGAGTGGGCCTAGTCTGAACTATTCTACTTATGATAAAGAATTATATGCTCTTGTTCGGACCTTAGAAACATGGCAACATTATTTATGGCCCAAGGAATTTGTTATACATTCTGATCATGAATCTTTGAAACACATTAAAAGTCAAGCAAAACTGAACCGTCGACATGCTAAATGGGTTGAATTCATTGAGACTTTCCCTTATGTGATTAAACACAAGAAGGGTAAAGAAAATGTTATTGCTGATGCCTTGTCTCGTCGTTATACTATGCTTTCACAACTTGACTTTAAAATATTTGGTTTGGAGACCATCAAGGATCAATATGTTAATGATGCTGAATTTAAAGATGTATTGCAGAATTGTAAGGAAGGGAGAACTTGGAACAAGTTCGTTCTTAACGATGGATTTGTGTTTCGTGCTAACAAGCTATGCATTCCAGCTAGCTCCGTTCGTCTTTTGTTGTTGCAGGAGGCGCATGGAGGAGGATTAATGGGACACTTTGGCGTCAAGAAGACGGAGGATATACTTGCTACACATTTCTTTTGGCCAAAGATGAGACGGGATGTTGAGCGTTTTGTTGCTCGCTGCACTACATGTCAAAGAGCTAAGTCACGACTCAATCCTCATGGTTTATATATGCCTTTGCCTGTACCTAGTGTTCCTTGGGAGGATATATCTATGGACTTTGTTTTAGGTTTACCTAGAACAAAGAAGGGGAGGGATAGCATATTTGTTGTCGTGGATAGGTTCTCGAAAATGGCACACTTTATACCATGTCATAAAAGCGATGATGCTGTTAATGTTGCTGATTTGTTCTTTCGTGAAATTATTCGCTTACATGGTGTGCCAAATACTATTGTTTCAGATCGTGATACTAAATTTCTTAGCCACTTTTGGAGATGTTTATGGGCTAAGTTGGGGACTAAGCTGCTTTTTAGTACTACTTGTCACCCCCAAACTGATGGACAAACTGAAGTAGTCAATAGAACATTGTCTACTATGCTTAGGGCTGTTTTGAAGAATAACAAGAAAATGTGGGAAGAATGCTTGCCTCATATTGAATTTGCTTATAATCGTTCATTGCATTCTACTACTAAGATGTGCCCTTTTGAAATTGTGTATGGTTTCCTACCTCGTGCACCTATTGATTTGTTGCCTCTTCCATCTTCGGAGAAGGTTAATTTTGATGCTAAAGAACGTTCTGAATTGATTTTAAAAATGCATGAGTTAACTAAGGAAAACATTGAGCGTATGAATGCTAAATATAAACTTGCTGGAGATAAGGGTAGAAAACATGTTGTGTTTGCACCTGGAGATCTTGTTTGGTTACATTTGCGTAAAGATAGATTTCCTAATCTGCGCAAATCAAAGCTAATGCCACGTGCTGATGGTCCTTTTAAGGTTTTAGAGAAAATAAATGATAATGCATATAAACTTGAGCTACCTGCAGATTTTGGGGTTAGTCCCACTTTTAATATTGCAGATTTGAAGCCTTATTTGGGTGAGGAAGATGAGCTTCCGTCGAGGACGACTTCATTTCAAGAAGGGGAGGATGATGAGGACATCAATACCATTGTTACACCCACAGCCCCTACTGTTACATATACTGGACCAATTACTAGAGCTCGCGCACGCCAATTAAATTACCAGGTACTTTCGTTTCTTGGTAATGATTCTAATGTTCATGAGATTATGATGCTGCCTAAATTGGATACATTTGTTTTGCTTCAAATGAAGGGCCTAGCTTTGGAGAAGGATGAACATTGGAGCAAGAACACGCATGAAGTTGATGGCATGCGCAAGGGGATCAAGAACGGAGTTACAAGTGATGATTTCAGGACTTTGAAGCCGCCATAAGGAAGTGCATGAAGCCATGGACGAAATATACAAGATGCCACTTCATAATATTCGTCCATAGGCTATTCTAGGTGCTGCGTCACCTTATTAATGGGCCAGGCCCATGTAATTTCGAAATACTTAAGTATAGGCTATTTTTAGAGTCCGTATGTGTGGGGAAACAAGAGTTAGGGTTGGTTTCGGACCCCACCCTCAAGGGCCACGAAATTCCCCTCTCTTCCTCCATATATACAGCCTTAGGGCGTCGTTTAGACTTTGGGTTTTGTTTAGATTAAAAGTTCGCCATAGCTGCAACTTCGCGTACTTCGTTTGTGTCCAACGACCAGACCAAGACGTCACAGAACCCCACCTTGATCAATAAAGCTTTCATCTTATATTCGCAATATCCAGATTGCAATCTCAGTTTCTTGCTTGTTCTCGTTTGCTCGCAGGAAACAGGCCCTCGTGGTCAGGTTGATCGTGCTCCGGCGTGGTCAATAACCCCTCGGAAGTTGGTTTAGCGATTGCTAAGGCGCGACGTCTCGCACGTTCGTAGTCGGATCGTCAAGGTCGACTCCCACAGAAAACGATAGCCACCATCTCATCGAAACATCGGGACACCTTTGCCTCTATCCAGGCTAGATGATATGCTTGATGAATTGAGTGGCTCTACAATATTCTCCAAAGTTGATTTGCGTAGTGGTTACCATCAAATTCGTATGAAATTGGGAGATGAATGGAAAACAGCATTTAAAACTAAGTTTGGATTATATGAGTGGTTAGTCATGCCTTTTGGGTTAACTAATGCACCTAGTACTTTCATGAGGTTAATGAACGAAGTTTTACGTGCCTTCATTGGACGATTTGTGGTAGTTTACTTTGATGACATATTGATTTATAGCAAATCTTTGGAGGACCATTTGGAACATTTACGTGCTGTTTTTATTGCTCTACGTGATGCACGTTTGTTTGGTAACCTTGGAAAGTGCACCTTTTGCACCGACCGAGTATCTTTTCTTGGCTATGTTGTTACTCCACAGGGAATTGAAGTTGATAAAGCCAAGATTGAAGCTATTGAGAGTTGGCCGCAGCCCAAAACGGTCACACAAGTGAGGAGTTTCCTTGGCCTCGCTGGTTTCTATAGGCGTTTTGTGAGAGATTTCAGCACCATTGCTGCACCTCTCAACGAGCTTACAAAGAAGGATGTACCTTTTGTTTGGGGTACCGCACAGGAAGAAGCCTTCACGGTATTGAAAGATAAGTTGACACATGCTCCTTTACTCCAACTTCCTAATTTCAATAAGACTTTTGAGCTTGAATGTGATGCTAGTGGAATTGGATTAGGAGGTGTGTTATTACAAGATGGAAAACCTGTTGCATACTTTTCTGAAAAATTGAGTGGGCCTAGTCTGAACTATTCTACTTATGATAAAGAATTATATGCTCTTGTTCGGACCTTAGAAACATGGCAACATTATTTATGGCCCAAGGAATTTGTTATACATTCTGATCATGAATCTTTGAAACACATTAAAAGTCAAGCAAAACTGAACCGTAGACATGCTAAATGGGTTGAATTCATTGAGACTTTCCCTTATGTCATTAAACACAAGAAGGGTAAAGAAAATGTTATTGCTGATGCCTTGTCTCGTCGTTATACTATGCTTTCACAACTTGACTTTAAAATATTTGGTTTGGAGACCATCAAAGATCAATATGTTCATGATGCTGAATTTAAAGATGTATTGCAGAATTGTAAGGAAGGGAGAACTTGGAACAAGTTCGTTCTTAACGATGGATTTGTGTTTCGTGCTAACAAGCTATGCATTCCAGCTAGCTCCGTTCGTCTTTTGTTGTTGCAGGAGGCGCATGGAGGAGGATTAATGGGACACTTTGGCGTCAAGAAGACGGAGGATATACTTGCTACACATTTCTTTTGGCCAAAGATGAGACGGGATGTTGAGCGTTTTGTTGCTCGCTGCACTACATGTCAAAGAGCTAAGTCACGACTCAATCCTCATGGTTTATATATGCCTTTGCCTGTACCTAGTGTTCCTTGGGAGGATATATCTATGGACTTTGTTTTAGGTTTACCTCGAACAAAGAAGGGGAGGGATAGCATATTTGTTGTCGTGGATAGGTTCTCGAAAATGGCACACTTTATACCATGTCATAAAAGCGATGATGCTGTTAATGTTGCTGATTTGTTCTTTCGTGAAATTATTCGCTTACATGGTGTGCCAAATACTATTGTTTCAGATCGTGATACTAAATTTCTTAGCCACTTTTGGAGATGTTTATGGGCTAAGTTGGGGACTAAGCTGCTTTTTAGTACTACTTGTCACCCCCAAACTGATGGACAAACTGAAGTAGTCAATAGAACATTGTCTACTATGCTTAGGGCTGTTTTGAAGAATAACAAGAAAATGTGGGAAGAATGCTTGCCTCATATTGAATTTGCTTATAATCGTTCATTGCATTCTACTACTAAGATGTGCCCTTTTGAAATTGTGTATGGTTTCCTACCTCGTGCACCTATTGATTTGTTGCCTCTTCCATCTTCGGAGAAGGTTAATTTTGATGCTAAAGAACGTTCTGAATTGATTTTAAAAATGCATGAGTTAACTAAGGAAAACATTGAGCGTATGAATGCTAAATATAAACTTGCTGGAGATAAGGGTAGAAAACATGTTGTGTTTGCACCTGGAGATCTTGTTTGGTTACATTTGCGTAAAGATAGATTTCCTAATCTGCGCAAATCAAAGCTAATGCCACGTGCTGATGGTCCTTTTAAGGTTTTAGAGAAAATAAATGATAATGCATATAAACTTGAGCTACCTGCAGATTTTGGGGTTAGTCCCACTTTTAACAATTGCAGATTTGAAGCCTTATTTGGGTGAGGAAGATGAGCTTCTTCGAGGACGACTTCATTTCAAGAAGGGGAGGATGATGAGGACATCAATACCATTGTTACACCCACAGCCCCTACTGTTACATATACTGGACCAATTACTAGAGCTCGCGCACGCCAATTAAATTACCAGGTACTTTCGTTTCTTGGTAATGATTCTAATGTTCATGAGATTATGATGCTGCCTAAATTGGATACATTTGTTTTGCTTACAAATGAAGGTCCTAGCTTGGAGAAGGATGAACATTGGAGCAAGAACACGAATGGAGTTGATGGCATGCGCAAGGGGATCAAGAACGGAGTTACAAGTGATGATTTCAGGACTTTGAAGCCGCCATAAGGAGTGCATGAAGCCTTGGACGAAATATACAAGATGCCACTTCATAATATTCGTCCATAGGCTATTCTAGGTGCTGCGTCACTTATTAATGGGCCAGGCCCATGTAATTTCGAAATACTTAAGTATAGGCTATTTTTAGAGTCCGTATGTGTGGGGAAACAAGAGTTAGGGTTGGTTTCGGACCCCACCCTCAAGGGCCACGAAATTCCCCTCTCTTCCTCCATATATACAGCCCTTAGGGCGTCGTTTAGACTTTGGGTTTTGTTTAGATTAAAAGTTCGCCATAGCTGCAACTTCGCGTACTTCGTTTGTGTCCAACGACCAGACCAAGACGTCACAGAACCCCACCTTGATCAATAAAGCTTTCATCTTATATTCGCAATATCCAGATTGCAATCTCAGTTTCTTGCTTGTTCTTCGTTTGCTCGCAGGAAACAGGCCCTCGTGGTCAGGTTGATCGTGCTCCGGCGTGGTCAATAACCCCTCGGAAGTTGGTTTAGCGATTGCTAAGGCGCGACGTCTCGCACGTTCGTAGTCGGATCGTCAAGGTCGACTCCCACAGAAAACGATAGCCACCATCTCATCGAAACATCGGGACACCTTTGCCTCTATCATTTTTGCACGTATTGACACATGTATACATGAGTAACTTTCATAGTTCATAAAATCGAAAGCCAAAAAATTACCACAAGAAGTAGAAGGCATGAAAATATTGCAACTTAGTTTGCACATATAAGTGAAGCTCTTATTTATTTCAAAAGATTGACAATGTTCATCATTAAACCATCCCAACATTGGTGAATAAACCTTAGTTGCATCAAATTTACATGCTACAACATGATTAAATAAGCAAACATGCAATAAGTCATTGGACACAGAATCATCACCAAGATTAGAGGTCATATCAAAATGATTAAACATTGGTTCTTTTGCATCAACAGTTAATTCAATGGGTGCACTCAAAATTGTTGGTATTTCGGTTGTGTGATCACATGACGCATTCAACACAGTAACAAGATTCTCTAAAATAGGTGGTGTGCTCAAATCAATAGGTAACTCAACACATGATGCATTCAAGTTAACTAGACATGCATCATTCTCATGTGAAGTTATATCATCAATACCTTTACTATTACCTTGTCGCAAAGACGTAGCTGATGTAGGTACAGAAGTTGACAATGTACCATACTCTTGCGATGATGTCGCGCTCACAATCCGAGGTGGGGCTGCTCTAGTAGGTGCGATGGTGGAGGAACCAACCGGCGGTGGTGAGCATGAACTGGAATAGTAGTCGTCGTAGTCACCCATGCATCCTCCTGTATCTGTCTCTCAAAAGGTTCAAGCGCAAACACACATACCAGTAATGCAACGAGGAATATACTAAAATCTTGCACGGATATCATGGTTCAAACCACCAAAAAATCTATTCATTGTATCATCCTCAGATTCTTCTATGTCACAATGATGCATATAAGATTTGAACTCTTGGTAGTAAGCATGAACAGTGTTACTGCCTTGTTTTAATTGTTCTAATTTGCAAAGCAATTCACGACGATAGTAAGGAGGAAAAATTGTTATCTCATTACAGCTTTCAAAACTTTCCAAGTTGTGGGTTGGTTATCAATGTTTTTCTTACAATGTACACTCCACCAAACAGAAGCAAAACCAGTAAATGCTCTAGTGGTCTGAAGATAGAAGTTCTTCGACGACATATACATCTTCACCATCACGAGAGGTGAGACAACACACACAAGCATATGGTCATGTTATCTCTTTACCATCATTTGAGGGTAGATTTAATCCTGCTATTTATCTAGCTTGGGAGCTTGAAGTAGAACAAGTTTTTAGTCACCATGAATTTTTTGAACTTGAGAGAGTATGATCTACCACTAGAGCATTTACTGGTTTTGCTTCTGTTTGGTGGAGTGTACATTGTAAGAAAAACATTGATAACCAACCCACAACTTGGAAAGTTTTGAAAGCTGTAATGAGATAACAATTTTTCCTCCTTACTATCGTCGTGAATTGCTTTGCAAATTAGAACAATTAAAACAAGGCAGTAACACTGTTCATGCTTACTACCAAGAATAATGTTCCTATGAACTACTAGGGTGTAGTGGTATAGCGCTCACAGTAAAGCAAATATCAATATCTTACAAGTTCTTACCAAGCAGCAGGTGGTGACAGGCAACCAGCGGTGTCAAATAACTCTAAAGATTGAGTAAAGCGATTGCCAGGGGAACATATGCATACACAGTGTAGAAATATGTGGATCTTGGAAGGCTTAAATATATGGTAGCAAAATATTAGCAATTATCAATTCAGAGATGCAAATGTTGAATAAACGCTCAACGACGTTACTGTGCTGGTCCTAGGCTAGTACGGACTAGAGACATGAGCCTAGAACACTAATGAGGTCACGTCGTAGGACAACTAGCATCAATAAAGGATATGAAGTAGCTCTGGACAGCAAAATATAAGTGAAGATCGCAATAGCCGTAAAGATAATGATGTGAAACAACAACCAAGCAGGATATATCAACAACTTTCTGTCCAACTTTCCTCTGGAAAAGTTCGTGCCAATTTTTTGATAAATTTTTTTCAAGAATGGTATTGACTGAAGATTTCAAATGCAAAAGGAATCACTCAATTCCGAGTTGATATGAGGAGTCAAAAAAATTTCTAAAACTGGCATGAAAAACTGGAATAAACTGTGTTCGCGAACTTCAGAGGGCAGAAAGACCTATTTAGACACCGATTTTGAGGTGCCAAATATTGAACTAGTTTCTGCAACTATTTAGATGCAGCTCATCGCTAGATTTCATTTGAGTACTCGTAGAGCGGACACGGCTTCGTATGAGGAAGTTAATCCTGTTTTACTGAACAGTGCACAAAACAGATTCCAATCCGAATTCAACTACGAGTTTGAGTCTAGATAGATCCGAATTTTGGTTTTTCCTTTTCTCTCTTTTTCCTCACACTTTTTTCTTTTTCTTTCTCTCCTTTTTTCTCTGACTTTTTTACTTTTATCTCTTTTTTTCTTTGTCTTTTTTTTTCTCTCCCTCTTTTCAAAACAAACTATATAAGATGCAGATTGGATCAAGCAAAGATGTGAACGATCTCAACTATGGTTATGACAATGAACGGTGGGTAGCACATGGTGGAAATTAATGGATGGGTGGTAGACAGCGGAAGGGATAATGATGCAGCGACAGCGTGACTAATGTGAACAGAACTCGAAACTCTAAACGAACTAGACACTAAGACCAGCAACTCGACGCGACGATGCAACCGATAATTCAACTATGCAAGCAATGAAAAGAAAATTGCAAAGGCTCAGACTGGCTTAGACAAAGGATGAACAGATCTAACTATTTTTGTGGATTTTTGTTGGACAATAGGTAAGAAAATAAATCTGATCTAGGAAAAACTGAAAATTCTCACCGAGCAACCTGAAAACTGATACCACTTGATAGAGGCAAGGGTCCCGATCTTTCGATGAGATGATAACTATTGATTTGGTGGAGACGACTTTGATGATCCAACTACAAACATGCATGATGGTGCGCCTTAGCAATCGCTAAACCAATCTCCTAAGGTTACTGACGATGCCGGATGCACGGTCAGCCTTACCATGAAGGTCTATTCCTGCAAGAAATCGAAGAACGAGCAAGAATATGATAAAGCAATCTGACTATTGCGAACATATATGAAGTATTGATAATGGTGGGGATCCATAAGTAGTCTTGGTCTGGTCGTTGGACACAAATGAAGTACACAAAGTTGCAATGGCTAACTTTTAACTAAACAAATCACAAGGAAAAAGCTACTAGATGGATCTACTTATATAGGAGCAAGGGATGGCGGCCAAGGAGGTGGGAGGACGTCCCAAGGCAGCCTAAAACTAACCCTAGGTCGTACAAGGCTCATGGGCGCAAGTGGAGGTGATGCAACACCTTCGGGCTTGTAGTTTGACTCGGATTCTGCTGCAACCTCAGATTGTTTCGTCCATAACTCAATGCTCCAGACGAATTTGGAGGTGAATCCAATTGTGCTGGAAAGAGCACAAAATCTACTTTCAAACAAAAAACAATCACCGAATTCGGAGTCCTTATGAAAAAGTTGTTGGCATTTTGAGTCAAGTATGTATGTGTAGTCCGAATCTGAATCCAGAACATGAGAGACTTGGACTCTATTTTCTCTTGGCCAAAAAGTGACGTGAGAGGACTTTTTGAAAAGTACCTAAACTTCTCTTTTTCCCTTATCTTCATATGTGGATTGTACAAATGTCCCATACACCTGCAATTAGACATGGAACAAAAGTCTCTGAAGTATTTTTGTTCTGAATGCCATAAATACATTATTGCATAGTTTGCATTAGAAATCACCTCACAAATATACATGTATGCAATATTTTTGGTCGTATCCAAGGTAGTCATGTCCTCATCATTTTCCCTTTGTCTTTGTTTTGTGTAGGTACCCATGTATACTCGTCAACCTCTCAATCCTAAGAGTTTACAAAACGAGCTCTTGGGAGCAATGATGACTTGGGATCCCGAGGACTATCCTTACCACCATTCCCTATGCGCAAGGACTACACGCATCTCTTCTACTGGCTATCACACGGCTTTGGGCTATATACCATTTGTCACCTTATGCCCATTATATCGTGTTCACTTTGCATGTTATGCCTATTTCTATGTCTTTGCCCTGCAATTGTGACCCTTGTGTGCATTTACCCATGAGCCACCATTTTACTACTATGTGCATTTGCATGCTTGGTGGAGATACTTATTGCTATTGCCATGTTTTCCTTGTGCCACATGCTATTGATGCTTGTTGTGTTGGGAGCGACATGATGTTCCATTGCTATTTACATAGGACTTCTTGCCAACACCATGAACCTACTTTGCTCATATCTTCCTTTCATGCTTGTGCTATGTCATGTGAATTATTGATGCACACTATTTGCACCCATGACATGCTTGCCATGTTCGCACTACTAGCTTGCTTGACTTGACCACTATGATTGCTTGCTTTGTCGCGTCACCCATGTTCCATTATTACTCGCTTTCTTGGGTTGATGACATATATGATCATCCTATAACATGATATATCTTGATCATTGTCTCTTGTGTCCATTAGTTGCCTCTCTCATATCTACTGGTAGTGAGTGCAACCATACTATGCTTATTGATCTTGGAGACTTGGACATATTACTTGTGATGCATGCTTGTTTACTAGAGCCTATTGTCTTTGGTTGTAGTTACATCATATGCTTTCATACCATACCACACCTTGTAGTTTCTTATGATAAGAATGATGAGAACACTTGTTGGGTATTTCACCACACGAATGATAGGTTTTGCTCTCACGCTAACCTCATTTGTTTTTCCGAGTGTTTGTCATGTTCTTTCGTTTTGAAGGAATCACAAGGCACCACTATCACGAGACATATTGGTTATGTGAAGGCGTACATGACGTGCAACTCCAGCATCTTCGAGAACATTCATAAGGTGAATTCCTTCCCTTTGAGCCATCCTCAAATACGCATATTGGATGGGTCACTCTTTCATTGTTGTCTCCTTCTTGTTGTCTACATGATACATCTCGCGAACAAAGGAGCGACATCGGAGATTGGCTCTATGGACCTTCAAATTGAGGAGCGCTCGGACTTATTGGATGCACCTTTGAACCTCCACTCATGCCACGACATCGAGCATTGGTACACCAACACCTCCATATTTGTTGATTGTGCTCACACATGTTTTGCTCGATGGACATATCATACACATGACAAATTTGCATCTTATGCATGGATTGACTCACATTATGATTGCCTTGTTGCATCTTGTATTTCTATGTCATCCATGATATACGAGCTTATGCACTTTCTTAGCAAATTTGTTGTGATCTTCCTTGATGGCATATTTATACATCATGATCATATTACCCATCAACAATTGCATGATCACATACTCACATTGAGTACCAATTACCATCTTCATGCTTTTGATACACCGTCCCATTATGACATCGTTTTGCACAATGGTTGCATTGATCATATTCACAACACATATGTGTGCACAATGAATGCTTTTGCTCCCATGAATGATTTGCATATCATTCTATATCATCTTGATAAGCTTCATGTGCTTTGTCATGAACAATCTTGCCGCACGGACTCATTCTTAGATGATGGACACTTTGTGTGCGCCAACCGTTGTATTTTCAAGTGTCGTTTGTGTTTGCTCTTTTTGCATGTGCACCACTCCGGAGACACCTTGGAGTACTTGAATTGTGCCCATGTCTTCCACTTCGTCCAACTACAAGTCCATCCACGACAACCGTTTCCATGGTGATGAGGTTTTCGATCCGAGATCGGATCTTTCCAAAGGGAGGGGAGATGATGCAGAGCATCCTACGATCATCCCCATGTACACTTGAGCATATGCCATTGGACCTAAGGTGAACTCGCTCCTTTCCGCATCTTCCCTTTCCGCATGTAAGAAATGGATGCTACTTCAAGCGCGGACCTTGTGCATACTCAGGTAAGCCCGAGGAGACCATGGAGAGCCCAAGGACCAAGGCCAAACGTGCGCAGAAGCAAAGGAAGGAGAAGGAAGAAGAGTCTGCTGCCACAGTAGCCGTACATCCGACCATCACCCCGGACATCCGGCGCCTTCCGAAGCCCCGGACTTCCGGCCCCACCTATCCAGAGAGCACAGGAGTGGCCAAGTCTAGACTGGACATCCGGCAAGGGCCCGAACATCCGGCTCCTCACGAGCCGCCGGACATCCGGCTCCCCTACGCAGCTGCGGGCCGAGAGCCCATGTAAACTCTCTCCCACTTACCCCTTCGTGGCGCTAGACTATATATACTCCCCTACCTCCTCCTAGTTAGGGTTAGCATTGGTTTAGCTCATTTAGAGACAGAGCTTTGCTCATCCATACGGATCTACTCCTTGAGATAGACCATGGCCCCTCTTCAGAGAAGATCCATGCTGGATTCAAGACCTCCTTCACGGAGAAGACTCTCATCAAGACCTCCTCACGGAGAAGAACCGGTTACCCCTTGTATCGTCCCTTGTTGACTTTGGATTGTGTGATCTCTATGTGTACTTGGATCTAGCATATGTGTGATAGTACTTGTTGGTTTGAGTGATTCTCTCGTGTTTCCCCTTGTGTTCTTCGTGTTCCTTGCGGGATCCGCTCCTTTCATGAAAGATCAGCCATCTAGTGTTCCACCCTACATCGGCATGGTTGCGCTCACTACAAGTGATGAGAGATGCAACTAATGGAGACAAGAGACAATGAACAAGACAAATCAAGTGAGAGGTATGAACATATATGTCATCAACCCAAGAAAGCGAGTAAGAATGGAACATGGGTGATGCGACAAAGCAAGCAATCATAGCGATCAAGTCAAGCAAGCTAGTAGTGCGAAAAGCAACGTGCTAGAAGGAATCATGGCAAACATGTCCTGTGTGCAAATAATGGGCATGAATAATGCACATGACATATCACAAGCATGAAAGCAAGATATGAGCAAAATATCATCAATGTATTGGCGACAGGTTCTATATAAATAGCAATGGAACATTGCTACATCTTGAGCACTGCATTGGTTTTCCCTTGAAGAGGAAAGGGTGATGCAGTAAAGTAGCGTAAGTATTTCCCTCAGTTTTTTATAACCAAGGTATCAATCCAGTAGGAGATCACGCTCGAGTCCCATGCACCTACACAAACAAATAAGAACCTCGCAACCAATGCGATAAAGGGGTTGTCAATCCCTTCACGGTCACTTACGAGAGTGAGATCTGATAGATATGATAAGATAATATTTTTGGTATTTTTATGATAAAGAGAAATAAAGATGCAAAGTAAAATAAACGGTAATAGAAATAGCAAGGTTGGAAAATTAATATGATGGAAGATAGACCCGGGGGCCATAGGTTTCACTAGTGGCTTCTCTCAAGAGCATAAGTATTACGATGGGTAAACGAATTACTGTCGAGCAATTGACAGAATTGAGCATAGTTATGAGAATATCTAGGCATGATCATGTATATAGGCATCACGTCCGTGACAAGTAGACCGAAACGATTCTGCATCTACTACTATTACTCCACACATCGACCGCTATCCAGCATGCATCTAGAGTATTAAGTTCATAAGAACAGAGTCATGCTTTAAGTAAGATGACATGTTGTAGAGGGATAAACTCATGTAATATGATATAAACCCCATCTTTTTATCCTCGATGGCAACAATACAATATGTGTCATTTCCGTTTCTGTCACTGTGGTCGAGCACCGCAAGATTGAACCCAAAGCTAAGCACTTCTCCCATTGCAAGAAAGGTCAATCTAGTAGGCCAAACCAAACTGATAATTCGAAGAGACTTGCAAAGATAAACCAATCATACATAAAAGAATTCAGAGAAGAATCAAATATTGTTCATAGATAATCTGGATCATAAACCCACAATTCATCGGATCTCGACAAACACACCGCAAAAGAAGATTACATCGAATAGATCTCCAAGAAGATCGAGGAGAACTTTGTATTGAGATCCAAAGAGAGAGAAGAAGCCATCTAGCTAATAACTATGGACCTGAAGGTATGAAGTAAACTACTCACACATCACCGGAGAGGCCATGGAGTTGATGTAGAGGCCCTCCGTGATCAATACCCCCTCCGGCGGAGCTCCGGAAAAGGCCCCAAGATGGGATTTCTCGGGTACAGAAGGTTGTGGCGGTGGAAATAGGTTTTCGTGGTGCTCATGTGTGTTTGGGGGGTACGTGGATATATATAGGAGGGTGAAGTACATCTGTGGAGCAACGAGGGGCCCACTGGGTGGAGGGCGCGCCCAGGGGGGTAGGCATGCCCCCTGCCTCGTGGCCTCCTCGACTGTTTCTTGACGCCCACTCCAAGTCTCCTGGATCACGTTTGTTGAGAAAATCACGTTCCCGAAGGTTTCATTCCGTTTGGACTTCGTTTGATATTCCTTTTCGATGAAACTCTAAAATAGGCAAAAAAAACAGCAATTTGGGTTGGGCCTTCGGTTAATAGGTTAGTCCCAAAAATGATATAAAAGTGTAAAATAAAGCCCATTAACATCCAAAATAGATAATATAATAGCATGGAGCAAAAAAAAATTATAGATATGTTGGAGACATATCAAGCATCCCCAAGCTTAATGCCTGCTCGTCCTCGAGTAGGTAAATGATAAAAAGGAATTTTGGATGTGGAATGCTTTCTGACATATTTCTCAATGTAATTTTTCTTTATTGTGGCATGAATGTTCAGATCCGAAAGATTCAAGATAAAAGTTTAATATTGACATAAAAATAACAATACTTCAAGCATACTAACTAAGCAATTATGTCTTCTCAAAATAACATGGCCAAAGAAAGTTATCCCTAAAAAATCATATAGTCTGGCTATGCTCTATCTTCATCGCACAAAATATTTAAATCATGCACAACCCCGATGACAAGCCAAGCAATTGTTTCATACTTTTGATGTTCTCAAACTTTTTCAATCTTCACGCAATACATGAGTGTGAGCCATGGATATAGCACTATATGTGGAATAGAATGGTGGTTGTGGAGAAGACAAAAAAGGAGAAGATAGTCTCACATCAACTAGGCGTATCAACGGGCTATGGAGATGCCCATCAATAGATATCAATGTGAGTGAATAGGGATTGCCATGCAACGGATGCACTAGAGCTATAAGTATATGAAAGCTCAACAAAAGAAACTAAGTGGGTGTGCATCCAACTCGCTTGATCATGAAGACCTAGGGCATTTTGAGGAAACCCATCATTGGAATATAAAAGCCAAGTTCTATAATGAAAACTTCCCACTAGTATATGAAAGTGATATCATAGGAGACTCTCTATCATGAAGATCATGGTGCTACTTTGAAGCACAAGTGTGAAAAAAGGATAGTAGAATTGTCCCTTCTCTCTTTTTCTCTCATTTTTTGGGCCTTCTTTTTTTATGGTCTTTCTCTTTTTTTCTTCCGGAGTCTCATCCCGACTTGTGGGTGAATCATAGTCTCCATCATCCTTTCCTCACTTGGGACAATGCTCTAATAATGATGATCATCACACCTTATTTACTTATAACTCAAGAATTACAACTCAATACTTAGAACAAAATATGACTCTATGTGAATGCCTCCGGCGGTGTACCGGGATGTGCAATGATGCATGAGTGACATGTATGAAGAATTATGAACGGTGGCTTTCCCACAAATACGGTGTAAATTACATGATCATGCAAGCAATATGAAAATGATGAAGCGTGTCATAATAATGGAATGGTGGAAAGTTGCATGGCAATATATTTTGGAATGGCTATGGAAATACCATAATAGGTAGGTATGGTGGCTGTTTTGAGGAAGGTATATGGTGGGTTTATGGTGCCGGCGAAAGTTGCACGATACTAGAGAGGCTAGCAATGGTGGAAGGGTGAGAGTGCGTATAATCTATGGACTCAACACTAGTCATAAAGAACTCACGTAGTTATTGCAAAAATCTATTAGTTATCGAAACGAAGTATTATGCGCATGCTCCTAGGGGGATAGATTGGTATGAAAAGACCATCACTCGTCCCCGACCGCCACTCATAAGGAAGACAATCAATAAATAAATCATGCTCTGACTTCATCACATAATGGTTCACCATATGTGCATGCTATGGGAATCACAAACTTTAACATAAGTATTTCTTAAATTCACAACTACTCAACTAGCATGACTCTAATATCACCATCTCCATATCTCAAAACGATTATCAAGTATCAAACTTCTCATAGTATTCAATGCACTTCTATGAAAGTTTTTATATTATTCCTAAAAGAAAATTTCCATGTTGTTCTAAAGGACTCTCAAAATAATATAAGTGAATCATGACATATAAATTATTTCTATAAAATAAAACCACCGCCGTGCTCTAAAAGGTATAAGTGAAGCACTAGCGCAAAAACTATATAGCACAAAAGATATAAGTGAAGCACATAGAGTATTCTAATAAATTTCAAATCATGTGAGTCTCTCTCAAAAAGTGTGTACAGCAAGGAATATTGTGGTAAACTAAAAATCAAAGACTCAAATCATACAAGACGCTCCAAGCAAAAAACATATCATGTGTTGAATAAAAATATAGCTCCAAGTAAAGTTACCGATAGACGAAGACAAAAGAGGGGATGCCTTTTGGGGAATCCCCAAGCTTAGGCTTTTTGGTGTCCCTGAATTTTACCTTGGGGTGCCATGGGAATCCCCATGCTTAGGCTCTTGCCACTCCTTGTTCCATAATCCATCAAATCTTTACCCAAAACTTGAAAACTTCACAACAGAAAACTTAAATAGAAAATATCGTGAGCTCTGTTAGCGAAAGAAAACAAAACACAACTTCAAGGTACTGTAATGAACTCATTCTTTATTTATATTGGTGTTAAACCTAATGTATTCCAACTTCTCTATGGTTTATAAACTCTTTTACTAGCCATATATTCATCAAAATAAGCAAACAACACACGAAAAACAGAATCTGTCAAAAACAGAACAGTCTGTGGTAATCCGTAGCTAACGCAAACTTATGGAACCCCAAAAATTCTAAAATAAATTTATGGACGTGAGGAATTTATCTATTAATCATCTTCAAAAATAATTAACTAAATATCACTTCCCATATAAAAATGACAGCAATTCTCGTGAGCGCTGAAGTTTCTGTTTTTTACAGCAAGATCAAAAAGACTTTCCCCAAGTCTTCCCAAAGGTTATACTTGGCACAAACACTAATTAAACACAAAAAACACAACCAAAACAGAGGCTATATACATTATTTATTAGTAAACAGGAGAAAAAAATCAAGGAATAAAAATAAAATTGGGTTGCCTCCCAACAAGCGCTATCGTTTAACGCCCCTAGCTAAGCATAGAAGCAAGGATAGATCTAGGTATTGCCATCTTTGGTAGGCAATCCATAAGTGGCTCTCATAATAGATTCATATGGTAATTTAATTTTCTTTCTAGGGAAGTGTTCCTGTCACTTCCGTAGCTTCTAGTACTGCCTGGTGTTTTACATCTTGTTGCATCATATTTAGATTCTATTTAAGTTGAAATGAGGATTGACCAAACCCTAGCATCAGAAAGAATTCAACTAGCTTCAAATAAAAATATTTTCAATGAACCCAAAATGCCTTCCCAAAAATGTTCAACATCTTTGGATTGGTCTTGAACCTGTGCCAAAAATATTGCACATTGTTCTAGGTCAATTGGGGGTCACTGAATTAAATCATATAGTACTTGCATTTGGGCATTTAAATCCTATAAATATATTAAATGCCCAAATAATCCTAGACTGAAATGTTTACTGCTAGAAATATTCCAAACAGTGGCCACAGTCAGTAGCATGAATTTTGGAAATGCTCTGCCATTTTTAATAAAGCCAAACACAATTATAGAAAATAGAAAAACCGAAATAAAAGAGAGAGAGAGAGAGAGAGAGTTACCTGGCTTACCTGTCGCAGCCCAGCTGGCCAGCCCACCTGGAAGCCCAGCCCACCACCACCTCCTCCCCTATCGTCTTCCTCCTCTGCCAGGGGGACAAGTGTGTGCCCGACGCGCGTGCGCACGCGCGAGGCCACCTCCTACTTACATGATCGCCGCTTGAGGCACCCAAGGGCACCACGCACTCCCCCTCGCCCTCCTCGACCGCTTGCTCGTCCCCATCCCCTCTTTGACTCTCTCTCTCCTGTCACCGTCCGGACGCACCGTGACCGCCGACGAGAACCACCGCGGCCATAGCTACTCGCTCGCCCCGCCGTCGTTCCCACAAGCTCTGCGACGTCATCCTCGTCTTCTCCACCGAGCCAGGCAAGCCGGGATGCACCGTAGCGTCCTCATCATGCTCGCCTTCGACCTCGGGCGCCGACGATCACCGTCGCCGATTCATCGTCCAAAGCCCATCCCCGAGCTCGCCAGCTGCACCAACCGAACCGCAGTGAGCTCATGCCCGTTTTCCCCCTGTTCTTCTCGCCGTTCGTGTGCCGTAGCCGGGTTAACCATCGAGGCCGAAAGCTTCTCCCCGCCGGCCATGGCGTAGCCGTGGTCACAGCCCCAGCGGCTCGTGTTCGATAATGCTCGCGTGCTCCGCATGTTCCCAGGAGGCCGCAGCTCCCACCAGTTCCTCCTCCCGCTCACCCTAGCGTCGAGCCCGACCTAGCCCGATCTTCGGCCGCCGCCGTTGAGGTCGCCGCCGCCATTTCCGGCCACCCCAGCCGCTGACTTCGGTCCCGTTAGATGCGGAAGAGCGCCAGCTACGCGTAGAGCCTCCCCGACGCCCTCCGCCGCGTCTGTCATCGCCGGCGTCGAGCCGTGGACCAAGTTCGGCGGGTTTGAACCCGCTGACCAGGGGTTTGACCTCCCCTGGCTAACTGACGTGTGGGCCAGGCCCCTGTTTAATTAGTGTTAGGTTTAGTTAGTGCTAATTAACTTAGTTAAGTAGATTAGACACTGACATGCGGGCCCCGGCTCTAATTAAACTTAGGTTAGTTAGTTAGTCACTGACCAGTGGGCCCCACTGGTCAGGTTTGACCTGGACGGCTCCTGTTGACCTGCTGACATCAACATGACCTAATGATGACGCAGTAATACGTTTTCTGGATTTATTAATAATCAGGAAATTCCAGAAAATATCCAAAACTTCAAAAATTCATAGAAATTAATCTATAGCTCCAAATGAAATAAATTATATATGAAAAATGACCAGAAAAATCAAGGAATCCATCTGTACCATTTCGATGCATGTTTGAACAATGTTTGTCCTCTTTTTTGGATAAAACAAATAAAAGGCATTTAAATAATCATATATGGAGTTGCAATTTGAATCATGTATCCAAACCAACTTCATTTAAATCATAGCTAGATGCATTAGCTCAAATCACAGCATATTTCCATGTCATGATCATGCATCATATTGTGCCATTGCATTGATTGTGTTCTTTCTCAGTTGCCGGTGTTTGTCCCTCTCGGTAGACGTGTACCGACGACGAGAACGATGACACCGATGAAGTGTGTTCCTCTTCAGAAGTGTCAGGCAAGCAAAACCCCCTTGTTCATTCCGATACAATCTCACTCTCTCGCTCCTGCTCTCTTTTACTGCATTAGGACAACAACGATTCAACTTTTACATGCTGCGGTAGTTGAACCCCTTTCCTCTGCATGACCTGTCATTGCCACAGTAAATAGATGAAACCCACTAGCATGAGTAGGTGTTGTTTGAGCCCTGATGTGCCTACTTGTAGGGGATATACCCCGCGGCGTAACCCGGCCGGAATATAACCTGCACTGACTTGGTGATTCACCGGCAACCCGCACTGACTTGGCGGTTTACAAGCAACCTGCCTGAACATTATGACTCACTGGTAACCCGGCGGGCGGGACAGATGGATGACAAGGCCCAATGCCCAGAAGGCCGGTTTATGCTAATGGTGGGACGGTTTAAGAGAAAAGGTGTGAGGAATATTTCCCTTACAAGGAGTCAAGACCCGGACTTGTATCCGGTTTGTATTAGAAGATAGACTTGTCCTAATCCTAATAGGACTCCACATGTAACCCGCCCCTTCAACATATATAAGGAGGGGCAGGGCTCCCCAAAAGGGGGACAAGATTCAAAAGTTCCACAAGTTGGACAAGTTAGGTTTAGACAATAGCTCTCGAGATAGAGCACACTTGTAACCGTGATCATCATCATCAATATCAATGAAGCAGGATGTAGGCTTTTACCTCCACCGTGAGGGGCCGAACCTGGGTAAAACATCGTGTCTCTCGTCCTGCTCAACCCCTCTCAAGCTACCACATAGATGTGTTGGCCTCGCGACTAAGTCCTGACACTAAGGACATCTGCCATGATAATTCCACGACACTACTCATTCATGCTTATTGTCATACCTGCTATTGCTTAGAGTTGAGTCAGGTCTGATTCATCGGGGATGAATTAGAGGTGTGAGAACATGTCCTACTATTGTGAGCTAAGTGTGTGAACACGATTTGGTAAAGGTAGCGGTGAGAGGCCATGTAGGTGTACATGGTGGGTGGTCTCATTGCAGCCGTTCTCAGGAACTGAGTTCTGTGTTTGTGATCCATGAACAGTTACTACCACACATTGGGTTCCGGTAACTCGGCCCCTCTCGGCTTATTAATCAACTCGATCTATGTCCAGGAGTTGCAACTAGTTTCTGGTGTTTGTAGGTAGTGTTAGTAGTCTACCAAGTGGCACCCGGTACAGGTGGGCTTGGGACAGACTAGGCACAGTGGCACGGTGTACCAAGTGGCACCCGGATGGTGGTCTTGGGAACCCTGCACACATCGTTTGGGGCCGTGAGCGACACCCCGGCCAGATCTCCTTGCGGATGGAACCCAAAAAGGCGATAAACCTAGACGAGAGACTTGTGTGGTTAGTCAGGTCATGGCCGACTCCCTCGCCAAGCTTCCGCTTGAAGGTTGCCGAGGTACATGACGTGTACATGGTGGTAAGTGGCGAGAGCGTGTGTGAAGAAGTACACCCCTGCAGGGTTATCATTATCTATTCGAATAGCCGGATTCCTCGGATATGGAAACTTGGACCCCTTGCATCGTTCATAGACAAGTGAAAGTGGATACTCTAAAACGCGCAAGATAAGCGTGAGTGCTATGGATGGCGTTCTCGTAGGGAGACGGGAGCGGATCCATAGTGGTGTATTGTTATGGTGAATATGTGGACTCTGTGCGCCACCTCAAGGAGTTATTTGCAGTAGTAGTTCAGGTTAGCCACTGAGTCAAAACTGGCTTGCTGCAGTTAAACCCCACCACCCCTTTGTTGATAATGATGCATATGTAGTTAGTTCTGATGTAAGTCTTGCTGAGTACATTTGTACTCACGTTTGCTTAATTTATGTTTTTGCAGAGAGACTTCAGTCTCGCTAGCCCAGTTGCTACAGCCCGGATTCACACGCTGCTGACCGACATGCTCGATGTTGATTGATGTATGCCTGTCCCCATAAGTTAGTGCCACTTTGGGTTCACGACTAGCCATGTCGGCCCGGGTTCTCTGTCATATGGATGCTAGTGACACTATCATATACGTGAGCCAAAAGGCGCAAACGGTCCCGGGCCATGGTAAGGCGACACCCGTGGGGATACCGTGCGTGAGGCCGCAAAGTGATATGAGGTGTTAAAGGCTAGATAGTTGTGACTTAGAATTGGGGTCCTGACAGTTTTGGTATCAGAGCCTGACTGCCTGTAGGATTACCAAGCCATACTGGTCGAAGTTGAGTCTAGAAATGCTTTAGCTATATAAGGGAATTGATTGTGGAAGGGAACATAAGGCTCTTTTTACTCCTTTACCCTATGCCTTCTGATCGGAGTCAACCTCTTCTCTTCTATGGGGATTAAGAACTAGGCCTTCTCATCTATCTATCAGGATGACGTGTACTAATCCATAGACTTATAGGATTGATGGATTCAATTCTCAGTTCAGTTCCTGCTATTTCTGTGTGTTGTCAGTTGATCTCGGAACCTTGATATTCTGATGTTGAGTGGTCATGCCACCATTTTTCAGGATGTCTCAAATCTTTTTGAGCATCTACAGCCGTTATGCTGTCCGAGTCATCCCAGGTTACTAAATAGTCTGATGCATTTGCAAATCATTTCTTGCTGTTCCCGATGTCCTTTTTGGTCAGAATAAGCACACTAACCGGTGCTTCGAGGTACTCTATTGCCTCGGTATATACGTTGGGGCTATTATTATGACCCTAGGTGTTTTAGGGAGTCACCTAGTAATCTAGCCATGTTTTGTGTTCCCGGTGTGATGATTCTAGCCACCATTCTCGAAAGCATCCCGTGATGCCATTTAGTAGTAGGTATTCTACTCCTGGGTTCTTGACCCAAGATCCATTGTACTTACCTCGTGTTGATAGTGTTGCTTGTACCTTTAGGATATTAGTAATCTTTGTGATAGTCTTCGACATCCGTGGTATTTCCTTCTTCCAAGTACCATGAACTACTTATGGCAGAAATTCTTTTGAACCAAAAGATCACAATAAGAGTTCTCTTGATGAATCTGCCAGTTCTACCTTTCTGCATGGGTTATCCGGAAGAAATGTTGAGCTTTGCTCGACGTACTAATCTATGCATCCACAACTCAAAAAATCAGATGTTCTTTTGAGTTGTCCCTCTTTAGTTGTTTTCTTGCCCTCGGCTATCAATTGATAGTCAGGACTAGTTGTGCATTCGTGTTATCGATGCCTATTATTCTTCTGGTCCATCAAGCCATTCTATTCCGGAATGACTAGGAGAAACAAACTCCAGTACCTCATCCATATCCAGGATTGGGTCAAAGTAATTGTGTTCCGTAGATTAAGAATGACAGTCCAGCTTCTAGTTTGTTCCATCCTGGAGTATTACCCCCTTATGTCAAGAATATTATAGGAATTGCACAACCTCTTATGGATTCTTGCCGTAGTGATACTTCTCGCCATCATTATTCATTCCTAGGTTCTGTGTTGTTGTAACCGGAATGCCGACAAGTGAATTGTGATGTGTGAAATCAATACTCCGAGCAACTCGTTGCTTGGTAGTAAATGGACAATACTCTCATTCTTAGTGTGCTGGTTGTTGAATCATCATCCTAAGATTGATCGTGCTACCTGGTCCTTATTTCAGGTGCACTCTTCGATCAATGAGTTATGATTGTGTCAATTCCTTGCTTTTTGATCATATCATCTTGCCCTGAAAAGCAAGATTGTTCTCGAGCTTAGTGACATATCGGTGGTTCGTGATTTTCCGGATATCTTCACGGAAGTATCACTAGGTCATTCCCTGACTAATATGTTGAGTTCGTGATCAAGTTGGTTTACCAATAAACCACTCTTTCTCCAAGAATCCGTGTTGGATACCCCTGAGCTAGTTGGTTAAGCTAAACAACAACTTGGAGAGTTGGAAGATAAAAGCTAGCCCGACTTAGTTCATTCCAAAGGGATATCCTTGTCTTTGTGTGTTAGTTGAAGAAAGAATCTTCATCGATTGTTCCTCGTGATCGGTTGTTGGATCTATTGCCTTGTCAAAACTTTGACTTGAGTATGGGCTATTGTCAAGTCAAGTCAGAACCAACGATGTTCGTAATGTTGTCTTACTCATGGTTGATCCCTCGAGCATACACCATTACATCTTTTGGTCTGACCAATGCTATCACCGTGTTCACAGGATGGTGGAAGTCCAGTGATATGGAAATTCCAATGAGTTGTTGTTGAGTCCATCAGCAGCATTTTGTCTCCCCCATGGTTCATGTTGAACATTATACTAGTGTTGGAAACTTTATAAGCATTGCCCTCATGTCCCGTTCATGAAGCATATGTTTGGATGAAAGAAGTGACTTCCTTTGATTCACGTGCATTTGATGTAAGTTGCCGCCGTGAATTCAAGAAAGTTTGTTTTGCTTCCTCTGGAATCATCCCAAGTCAGTCATGCATGTGCGAAGTATTCTATGGTCTGATAGACTGACCATCTTCATTCCATATGTATCCCCTAGCACACCAAGCCACTGATTGACTTGTTCAAGGAAAAGGAGTTATCGTGCTATCCTAGGTCATGCACAAGATTCCGTTGTCCTCGTTGATGGTTCCCAACCTGAACTCGGTAGTGTTTTATTATAAGACTAGTACGTGACCATGCTTGTCTAGGACAGCGCATTCACATGCTTGTAGCAGAACTGGCTCATGTTTTGGAGCTTACTACCGTAGTTCATTTCCCCGAGAATCTCGCAACGTCATATCGTCGAATTGTGTTGCAAACTTTCATTTTTCTTTCTAGACTTGATGAGTCTGGAATATCCTGACACCAACCAGATCTGAATCTCAGGAAGATATGATGGTTGGAACACACTCCAAGAACTATAATATTGGTCTCTCTGTAACCGGTAAAGTGGATGTCATGGCCAACACACCCAGCTGGAAGACCTATTATTGTAGTATCTTGATTGAGGAAGTTGGCCACCTCCCATAAGGATTTCGTAGGATTTACTCCAGAAGTTGTTCCTTATGGATCCTTTGTATTCCGAAGTCTGGCCACTACTTGATGGCTATGTTGATGCTTTAAAGCATGACCGTGGTAACCAGTACATCAAGGAGAACATTAGAAGCGGAGTGCTAAATGTCTCTCGGTCAATCATCCAGATTTCATTCCCTTGGCCTCGCTAAGGTGAAATCTGAGAAAGGGTTGGCTTTCTATGCATCTGCATTGTCCATCACTATTCGTCAAGGTAGTAAGATGTGTTGCCAAGATCCTCGACTCGGATGTTGGTAGAACCTTGATGAATATGGAAATGCTCAAGTTCTTGAGAGCACACGCAAGCAAAATCATTGCTTGCGTTGTCTTCAACAAGGTAGTTCACATCATCCATTCTAGCCCGAGTGTGTCGCTCTCCCGAACTCCGTCAAACGATCGCTCGTGAATTGCCTTAGGCTGGTATAGAGAGTTCCAATGATCTCTGTATCAAAAGTAATTATTTTGCCACTTAAGGGATAATTCCATGAGTTACCCCCTCTAAGATGTCTCGTTATGGTATCATGGCAAATCAACTCCTCGCTACGTTGACAACCGATCACCACCTCCTTATGTGTGAAATTGTTGTCTACCTAGTGAACCTTCGTCATCCGCTTCACTCCATCCCTTTGGATGTATGTTTCGTGTCTCAGCTCGAGAGATGTTTCTACGTCTTATTCCGTGAGTTGATCTTGTGATCATTAGGATGATCCATCCATGTAGACATGTCTCGCTCTTTTGTCCTCGTGTTGGATGAAGATCTCGAAAGCAAAGACGTCAAGATCGACTTGAGTTATCAAATCAATATCCTCCAGAAAGACATCTGGATCGTGAAGAATGTGTTAGCTTGTGTCCCGCTGTCTTCTTACCTCATGACTTGAATCTCGGGACGAGATTCTTGTTTAGTAGGGGTGAGTTGTCACATCCCTAGCTTCTAGTACTGCCTGGTGTTTTACATCTTGTTGCATCATGTTTAGATTCTATTTAAGTTGAAATGGGGATTAACCAAACCCTAGCATCAGAAAGAATTCAACTAGGTTCAAATAAAAATATTTTCAATGAACCCAAAATGCCTTCCCAAAAATGTTCATCATCTTTGGATTGGTCTTGAACCTGTGCCAAAAATATTGCACATTTTTCTAGGTTAATTGGGGGTCACTGAATTAAATCATATAGTATTTGCATTTGGGCATTTAAATCCTATAAATATATTAAATGCCCAAATAATCGTAGACTGAAATGTTTACTGTTGGAAATATTCCAAACAGTGGCCATAGTCAGTTGCATGAATTTTGGAAATGCTCTGCCATTTTTAATAAAGCCAAACACAGTTACAGAAAATAGGCAAACAGAAATAAAAGAGAGAGAGAGAGAGAGTTACCTGGCTTACTTGTCGCAGCCCAGCTGGCCAGCCCACCACCGCCTCCTCCCTTGTCGCCTTCCTCCTCTGCCAGGGGGACAAGCGCGTGCCCGACGCACGCGCACACGCGCGAGGCCACCTCCTGCTTACCTGCTCGCCCCTGGAGGCACCCAAGGGCGCCACGCACTCCCCCTCGCCCTCCTCGACCGCTTGCTCGTCCCCATCCCCTCTCTGACTCTCTCCCGCGACCGTCCGGACGCACCGTGACCGCCGACGAGAACCACCGCGGCCACAGCTACTCGCTCGCCCCGCCGTCGTTCCCACGAGCTCTGGGACGTCGTCCTCGTCATATCCCATAGAATGAACTAAGTTAGGAAAGCGTTTATCTTCCAACTCTCCAAGTTGTGGTTTAGCTTAACCAACTAGCTTAGGGGTATCCAACACAGATTCTTGGAGAATGGCTAGTTTAGAGAAAAACCAACATGATCACGAACTCAACATAGCGGTCAGGGAACAACTTGGTAATACTTCCGAGAAGATATCCGAAAAATTGCGAACCACCAATATGTCATTAATCTCGGGAATAATCCTGCTTTTCAGGGCAAGACGACATGATCAAATAAGCAAGGGATTGGCACAATCCTAACCATTGATCGAAGTGTGCACCAGAAATATGGACTAGGTACCACGATCAATCTTAGGATGATGGTTCAATAACCAGCACACTAAGAATGAGAATATTGTCCATTAACTACCAAGCAACTGAGTTGCTAGGAGTATTGATTTCACACATCACGATTCACTTGTCGGCATTCCGGTTACAATAACACGGGAACCGAGGAATGAATAATGATGGAAAGAAGTATCACTGCGTCAAAAATTCATAAGAGGTGGTGCAATTCTCATGAAAATCTTGACATAAAGGGGGTAATACTCCAGGGTAGAACAGAACAAAAGCTGGATTGGCATTTTGATCTGCGGAGCACAACTACTTTGACCCAATCCTGGATATGGATGAGGTACCGGAGTTTGTTTCTCCTAGTCATTCTGAAATAGAACGGATTGACGGACCACAAGAATAATAGGCATCGACGAACACAAATGCACACATACTCTTGGCTATCAACTGATAGAGGATGGTCGGGATACAACTGAAGAGGAACAACTCAAGGTACATATAATTTTCTGAGTTGTGGATGCATAGATTAGTATGTCGAGCAAAGCTCAACATATCTTCCAGACAACCCATGCAGAAAGGTAGGACTGGCAGGGTCACAATGTAGAATGGAGAACTCATCGAGAGCACTCTTGTTTTGATCTTTAGGTTCGAAAGAACTTCCGCCAAGGATGGTTCATGGTATTAGGAAAAATGATATACCACGGACCTCGAAGACTATCACAAGGTTACTAATATCCTAAAGTAACTAGCAAATACTATCAACATGAAGTAAGTAGAGTGAATCTTGGGCTTAAGAACCCAAAAATAGAAGGCCTACTAACTAAATGGCATCACGAGATGCTTTCGAGAATGGTGGCCAGAATCATCACACTAGGAACACAAAACATGGCTAGATTACTAGGTGACTCCCTAAACACCTAGGGTCACAATAATAGCTCCAACATATATGTCAAGGAAACAGAGTACCTTAACTCACCGATTAGTGTGGTTGAACTGGCCCAAAGGGACATCGGGAACGGAAAGAAGGGATTTGCAAATGCATCAGACTATTTGGAAACCTGGGATGACTCAGACAGCATAACGGCTGTAAATGCTCGAAAAAGACTTGAGACATCCTGTAAAATAGTGGCATGACCACTCAACATCATAATAGCAAGGTTCCGAGATCAACTGTCAACACACGGAAGTAGAAGGAACTGAACTGGGCTTGAAACCATTATACCTATAAGTCTCTAGCATAGTAACTCGTCATCCTGATAGATAGATGAGAAGGCCTAGTTTCTTAACCCCGTCGAAAAGATGAGGGTGACTCAGATCAGAAGGGCACAAGGTAAAGGAGTAAAACGAGCCTTACGTTCCCTTCCACAATCAATTCCCTTACATAACTAAAGAATTTCTACACTCAACTTCGACAGGTTTGGCTTGGTAATCCTACAGGCAATCAGGCTCTGATACCAAAGCTGTCAGGACCCCGATCCTAAGTCACATCGATCTAGCATGTAACACATCATATCACTTTGCGGCCTCACGCACGGTATTCCCACGGGTGCCACCTTAACTGGCCCAGGACCGTTTGTGCCTTTTGGTTCACGTATATGATAGTGTCGCTAGCATCCATATGATAGAGAATCCGGGCCGACATGACTAGCCGTGAACCCAAAGTGGTACTAACTTACACGGACAGGCATTCATGACCTAGCAACGAATGTGTTGGTCATCAGCGAGTGCATTCGGGCTATAGCAACTGGGCTAGCAGGACTCCGGGAATCCGGGCTGTACCAGGACAACAGGACTCCGAAAGACACCATGTGACATTTCCCCGAAGGGACAGACACAGGAACGAAGTGGATCACATGCTGGCCAGTCTAAGTGTTCCGGAGCAGTAGTAACTGGGCTAGCAGGACTCCGGTAAACCCGGCTGTAGCAGACTACCATGGCTTAGTGGAAGCACCAGACTACATTTCCCCATAAGAGAGGCTACCAAGGATAAACAACTAGGTTGTCGGATCCCACACATACCAATCATTTCAATCATACACACAATATGCCCGATATGTGTAAATACAACATGGCATCACAACACAACTCTACAACTCAAAAATATTTATTCATTAGGCTCTGAAGAGCCAGATATTACAAACAAGGGTCTGATGACCCAGCATTCAAGTCATACAAGCAACAAGCACATGCGGAAGCTTAACTTGTCTGAGTACAGACAACTACAAATGAAAAAGGCTGAGAAGCCTGACTATCTACAAGACCCTGCCGAGGGCACAAGATCATAGCTGAGGTAACAAGCTAAACATCGAAGTCCACGCGAAACTACTAGTGAGACCAAAGTCTCTCTGCAAAACATAAATTAAGCAAACATGAGTACAAATGTACCCAACAAGACTTACATCAAAACTAACTACATATGCATCGGTATCAACAAGGGGGTGGTGGAGTTTAACTGCAGCAAGCCAGCTTTGACTCGATGGCTATCCTGAACTACGACTGCAAGTAACTCTTTTGGGGTAGCGCACACGAGTCCACATATTCAGCAAATAATTACAGCACTATGGATCCGCTCCCGTCTCCCTACGAGAACGCCATCCACTCACGCTTATCTTGCGAGTTTTAGAGTATCCACTTTCACTTGTCTATGAACTGTACACGAAACCCAGAAGTCCTTTACCGCGGACGCGGCTATTCAAATAGATGATGTTAACCCTGCAGGGGTGTACTTCTTCACACACGCTCTCACCACTTACCACCATGTACACGTCGTGTATCTCGGCAACCTTCAAGTGGAAGCCTGGCGAGGGAGTCGGCCATGACCTGACTAACCACGCAAGTCTCTAGTACAGGTTTTCGACAACCTGATTTTTGGCCCTTTCTTTTTCTTTTGTTTTTCTGAGGTTTTTGCTTGAGTTTTCTTTTTCCGTGGCTTTGTGGTCTGGAAACTAAAGAAGATCCTTCTTCTTTGTTTCCAGAGTGGCTTGTCATTCCGAAATCCTTCCCTAGACCCTGTCATTTTCATTCTAGCCCAAATCCCAATATTCTTTTTATTGGGAAGCAACCTTTATTTCCATCACTCCTAAAATTCCCAAGTAATTCTCATAAATTGTTTGGGTCCTATCTTCATCAAATATGGCAAAATATTTCATTTGCCATGTTCCCCATCATGCTCAAATAATTCATTTCCTATTCTACCCAAAATGGTCGAATGTGAAGCAAGTGCCATTTATCTTTTCCCAATTGACCTCAAACTCCTTGGACAACTTTTCTTGTCCATATCATTGCCACATGCCAAAGTGCAACCTTATTTGCCTAGTAATTATTTAATTATGATCTTCCAAAGTTCCTGTCTGAGGGAAGTGGTTGTGAAGGAAGTACAAACTAGGCATATCCAAATGAGTTGCAATTTGGCATGGCCTTTCATATAACCAAATCGTCACTCTCCACCAAAGTAGAGCTCATGTCATGCCTCCATGTGAGCTCACCATCAATTCTTTGATTCTGTCCAAAATTTCAGTTTGTGAAGCAAGTATATTTTATCTTGCTCCATTATGGCTGCCAATTTTTATAGGCCTTCTATTATCCATATAACTTACCTCCACCCATTTTGGGCATGTCTCATCAAGCCATTTGTCCTCTACAATTTTTGCAAGTTTCTGGTCAGTGGAAATGTTTGTGAAGGAAGTACCATTTTGGTTTATCCAATTGGTATGAAACCTTTTGCAGCATCTTCATATGGCCAAATAAGCCTGCCTTGCCAAAGTTCAGCTCAAGTGGCTTCTCCATTTGAGAGCATCATCATGATCTTCATTCTGGACCAGATTACTTAGTTGTAAAGCAACTATATTAATTAGTGGCCCAATTCTTCTGAAAATTACCAGGATGTAAGTCCTTCTTACCCTAAACCTACCAGACAACTCCATTTGACCCAATCCCTCTCCTGTGGATCAGCAGTACACGATCAAGTTTACTGCAGTAAACTTCAGACCTCATTTACCTTTTAACCAGGGCAGTTTTCATCGATCTACCACCTCAGTTGCCACTTAACCAGGAGAGACTTACCCCTAGACAACAATTTACAACCCATTTCTACCACTACATGCCATTGCACATGGTGACCACGACAATGGCGTGTCTGTGCACGCGCTCTGTGTGCAGTGCGCGCGTCCAGTGGTTGTTTGTGCTCGACCCCTTCCTCCTCCCGGCGTCTTCAAGCTCGTGAGCATGTCCCACAGCTTGCCCGTGTCGTCACCGTTCTCCTAGAGCCTTCTCCCCCTCCAATAGCCCCTCCGTCAGCGCTCGTCGCCGCGCGCCCACGGGCGCACTGTGGCTGACCGAGCTTTAATGGCGCCATGGCCGTTTCCCCTCTTGTCCCCAAGCTCTTCTCGTCCCTATGCACCTCTGTAGCGCGTCCTCTTCTCCCTCGTCATGATCCAGCGCCCTCCCGTGATCTCTTCCGTCGCCAGAGCCTTGGCCGAGTGCGAGCGGCGGCACCCGAGCTCGTTCTCCTCGCCCCTACATGTTTCAATGGTGCTCGGCTTCTTCCTCTGCTCTCCGGCGTCGTCTACTCTTCCGTGAGATCTGAATCACTTCCCCGTCGCCTTCCCCAAGCTCATGCGCGCGCGCACGTGTCCGCGACGCCGGCCACGCGTCCGTGACAACGACAGCTCGGCCTCCTCGCCCCGCGGCTATTTGAACCCACCCCGGTCTCGTTCGAGCTCACCACTCGTCTCTTGCACCTCCACTAGCCCCGCCCAGCCTCTCAAATGAGATCGACCTGCTCCCCTGCCCCTCCATTGCCGCCGTAGCCGCCGCGGTGCTCGGCTCAAATTCGAGCAGCCCCGGCCTCCTCTCCCTCTTTCTCCACCTCCAGGAAAACCACCAGAACCCGGGCGAGCCTCCCCAACCCTTTGCCTCATCGCCGGAGCGCCGTATCCCCGAGTTCCACCTCTGCCCGAGGCCACCGTCCGTCGCGGCTGGTGTGCCGCTCCGCCGAGCTCTCCCCCGCGGCGGCATCGTAGCGGGACGGGATCTCCTAGGCCCCCTAAGTCCAACAGTGGGTCGGGCGCCGCCTTGGGTGGCCGAAATCACCGACAGTCCTCGTCGGCGCCGTGCCCAGTCCTCTGCTCCGTGGGCGGGCTCAGGAAGGAGACAAAGGCGACGGCCTCTCCTTGCCAGCTGGGCAGTGGGACCCGCGCCCCCCACCCGTCAGCGTCCCAGCGTTGACCCCGCGCCTCCGTTGACATGGATAAGTGGAGGCGTATTCCCGGAAATACGTCTCCTGCGCAAGAAAGCGTATAGTGGTCTTCTTCGGAGCAAAATGTGTTTTCCTTTCTGGAAAACGTATTTCTAGAAAAGGCGCTTTCCATTTTTCCGGCTGAGGGCTTGTTTGTGCTGATTTCATTACAGATAGGTCCCTGGCAGAAAAATATCTATAACTTTTTAACCACAACTCCAAATGAGGTGATTCCAAAGCCCACTTCTTCGTCTCGTCAAGCCTGTTCTGTTGGTTTCATTTTCACTTTGGTTTGACACTGTGAAAATGACCCTTTGTGCCCTTGCATGTAAACAGACCCTCCGAGAGAGAACTATTTCCGGCAAATCTTTCCGCGGCTTCACCGCACTTCTTCACGGTGCCTTCTTCACCCCCAGGCAAGCCACAATACCCACTTGCATGATAGTCATGTAGTAGCCATGGTTTTCAACATGAATATTTATTAAATGATTGCTTGTTTAAAATATGGTTATCATTGTTTCAGAAATGCTTATGGGATTGTGCTTACTTGTTTGCTATGTTGTTATGCACCTGGTTATCATGCCCTGCTGGTTGCTAGTATTACTTTCATATTGCCATGCTTGATAGTAGTACATGATGGGTTGGTCATGTTCTTCGGTGCATGATTAATGTCGGTTATCGAGTACTATTAATATGCGTTATTCCTTTTCTGTTAGTTGGTTAAGTGTTACTCGGTAATATTATTGATGAGTTCTTACATGTTATTTATGGTTGATGATAATGGTCATGTTATGTTATACTATGAGTAGTGTTGCACTTGTAATATTTAAGCTCGTCATTATGCCATGTTCAGTTGGAGATTATTTCATAGTTGATATGATGGACAGTTATGTTGCATCCCGTGCTTATGTTGATATTATGCTCATGCATTGTCATTGCATCATGTTATTTTATCATGGCTCAGCATTTTGCATTCAAGTTTAACTGGATTAATTTGAACCTGAACAACTGTTGGCTGAGTCATGGTGCCACATATCGAAACTGACCAGTGCAACCACACTTACCGTTTGGGTAAGGTCTTAACTGGGTCTATTGTCGTGCATACCGCTGGTGCCTCCCACGAGGGAAGGTATGGGCGTGCTTACCCTGATCAGGTAGGCAGACATAACCTTGTGTGCCCGTTGTTTTTAGTTTTATGGATCCGGTCCCCGTGAGGGAGTTTTGACCACGGCAGTGGTCGGGGTGTTTTTGGTAGACACGGGGCCACCCAGGACTAGCCCAGTTGGGAGTTGGTCGGAGTGGCTGGGAGAGTGTCACGGCAGTAGATCGGTTTTGTCGGAACACCGTTGGTCCACCCGAATGGGAGTGCGAGGCCATGGGTTCCGTGGTGTGGGTACAGTGTGCTACCTCTGCCGAGTGTATATTAAATCTATCGATAGCCGCGCCCGCGGATAAGGGCCCAGTTCGTGTCGGTCCCACCGTGAGTCAATAGTATTAATAATAACTTGATTAATGACAACCCCGGTTCGGTGATGAAATAAGTTGGTGGTGATTGCCGTAAGGATCACGAGTTACTTTTGTGGTGATCGTCGTAAGGTTCACGAGTTACTTTGGTGATGATCGCCATAAGGATCATGAGTTACTTTGGTTGTGATCGTCGGAATGATCACCGTGGTATCGAGGATACCAAGTTGTTGGATATTCGTGATGTTGTGCGAGAATCATTGGTAAAGATCAATGTCCTTGTGGTCATTTAATGATTACTACGGTATTGTTTATAGCAAGCTTGATTTGATCCTGAGATGATCGTGTAATGTCCGAGGTGGGTAAGTGATGCGTGTGATGGTTGCGAGATAACCCGAGCAGAATAATTGGTGCATGTAGTGTTATCATGTTGCATGCTAGTATCATCAGATTCTTATGTTCATGCTATGCTCATATTGTTTTATCGGTATCATGTTCATGTTGCCTTTGGATTCTTAGTAGCTATTATGATTATTTTCATGATGGTAGCTGGTATTATTTTGGGAGTATTGCTTTGGATATCATGTGCTCATGTCATGTTGTTATGAGGATCTCATGTAAATTCCTGCTTAACCTGTAATTGCCATGTTGTTGTTTGTCTTGAATGCTTCTGGTTAATTGTGAGCTTGCAAGTACATTCAATGTACTGACCTGGAGTGTCATGCCAGCTTGCAGGTCGTGCCTGGATTGCTTGCTTGTTTGGTGTTGTTCCTGTGTTCGCGAGCTAGGATAAGCGTTCTAGCCAGAGTCCCCGCGGATTGGAGTCCATTCACCACCGTCATCGTTGTTCCGCTGCCAGTAGTTTTTCCGCTGCTAGAGTTATTCCGCTGCTTCGAGTTGTTCTGCTGGTTGCATTGAGCAACTGAGGATGGCGTAGTGTCACCGTGCCGATGTCATTCATTGTAATATCGGAGACCTTGTAATCATATTCGTGTAATAATAGAAAGTTGGTTTGTTCTATGCTAAGCAGTGCCGTATTCCAGAAGACTTCTCCTCGCTCTCCAGGATGGAATACGAGGCGTTCCAGTTTTCTCTGAGCCGGGGTGCCACAAGGTTTATCGCCTATTCAGGTTCCATCCGCAAGGAGATCCGGCCGGGGTGTCGCTCACGGACCCAAACGATGTGTGTAGGGTTCCCAAGCCCACCTCGACGGATGGATCTACGCTTGGTACACCGTCCCACGGTGCCTAGTCTGTCCCAAGCCCACCTGTACCGGGTGCCACTTGGTAGACTACTAACACAACCTACAAACACCAGAAACTAGTTGCAACTCCTGGAGAGAGATGAGGTTGATTAATAAGTCGAGAGGGGCACTTAAGCATTCCAATGCGTGGTAGTAACTGTTGATGGATCACAAACACAGAACTCAGTTCCTGAGGACGGCTGCAATGAACCCACCATGTACTCCTACATGGCCTCTCACTGATGTCTACTACACAACCTTCTTCTTGTAGACATTGTTGGGCCTCCAAGTGCAAAGGTTTGTAGGACGGTATCAAATTTCCCTCAAGTGGATGACCTAAGGTTTATCAATTGTAGGAGGCGTAGGATGAAGATGGTCTCTCTCAAGCAACCCTGCAACCAAATAACAAAGAGTCTCTTGTGTCCCCAACACACCCAATACAATGGTAAATTGTATAGGTGCACTAGTTCGGCGAAGAGATGGTGATATAGGTGCAATATGGATAGTAGAATATAGTTTTTGTAATCTGAAATTATAAAAACAGCAAGGTAATGAATGATAAAAGAGAGCGTAAACGGTATTGCAATGATAGTAAACAAGGCCTAGGGTTCATACTTTCACTAGTGCAAGTTCCCTCAACAATAATAACATAATTGGATCACATAACTATCCCTCAAAATGCAACAAAGAGTCACTCCAAAGTCACTAATAGCGGAGAACAAACAAAGAGATTATGGTAGGGTACGAAACCACCTCAAAGTTATTCTTTCCAATCAATCCGTTGGGCTATTCCTGTAAGTGTCACAAACAGCCCTAGAGTTCGTACTAGAATAACACCTTAAGACACAAATCAACAAAAACCCTAATGTCACCTAGATACTCTAATGTCACCTCAAGTATCCGCGGGTATGATTATACGATATGCATCACACAATCTCAGATTCATCTATTCAACCAACACATAAAACCTCAGAGAGTGCCCCAAAGTTTCTACCGGAGAATCACGACGAAAACGTGTGCCAACCCCTATGCATAGGTTCATGGGCGGAACCCGCAAGTTGATCACCAAAACATACATCAAGTGAATCACGTGGTATCCCATTGTCACCACAGATACGCACGGCAAGACATACATCAAGTGTTCTCAAATCTTTAAAGACTCAATCCGATAAGATAACTTCAAAGGGGAAACTCAATCCATTACAAGAGAGTAGAGGGGGAAGAAAACATCATAGGATCCAACTATAATAGCAAAGCTCACGATACATCAAGATCGTACCACCTCAAGAACACGAGAGAGAGAGAGAGAGAGAGATCAAACACATAGCTACTGGTACGTACCCTCAGCCTCGAGGGAGAACTACTCCCTCCTCGTCATGGAGAGCACCGGGATGATGAAGATGGCCACCGAAGAAGGATTCCCCCCCCCCTCCGGCAGGGTGCCGGAACGGGTCTAGATTGGTTTTCGGTGGCTACGAAGGCTTCTGGCGGCGGAACTCCCGATCTATTATCTGTTCTGGAAGTTTTAGGGTACGTGAGTACATATGGGTGCAGGAAGTACATCGGTGGAGCTTCGGGGGGCCCACAAGGCAGGGGGGCGCGCCCTAGGGGGGCGCCCCCACCCTCGTGAGCACCTCCCTTGGCTCCTGACATGAGGTCCAAGTCCATCCGGTAGATTTCCTTCCAAAAATAACTTCTCCAGTTGATTTCGTTCCGTTTCGACTCCGTTTGATATTCCTTTTCTTCAAAACATTGAAATAGGCGAAAAACAGCAATTCTGGGCTCGGCCTCCGGTTAATAGGTTAGTCCCAAAAATAATATAAAAGTGGATAATAAAGCCCAATATTGCCCAAAACAGTAGATAACATAGCATGGAGCAATCAAAAATTATAGATACGTTGGAGACGTATCAAGCATCCCCAAGCTTAATTCCTGCTCGTCCTCGAGTAGGTAAGTGATAAAAACAGAATTTTTGATGCAGAGTGCTACTTGGCATAATTTCAATGTAATTCTTCTTAATTGTGGTATGAATATTCAGATCCGAAAGATTTAAGACAAAAGTTCATATTGACATAAAAATGATAATATGTCAAGCATACTAACTAAGCAATTATGTCTTCTCAAAATAACATGGCCAAAGAAAGTTCATCCCTAAAATCATATAGTCTGGCTATGCTCCATCTTCACCACACAAAATATTTAAATCATGCACAACCCCGATGACAAGCCAAGCAATTGTTTCATACTTTTGACGTTCTCAAACTTTTTCAATCTTCACACAATATATGAGCGTGAGCCATGGACATAGCACTATAGGTGGAATAGAATGGTGGTTGTGGAGAAGACAAAAAGGAGAAGATAGTCTCAAATCAACTAGGCGTATCAACGGGCTATGGAGATGCCCTGATGAGGACATCAATACCATTGTTACACCCACAGCCCCTACTGTTACATATACTGGACCAATTACTAGAGCTCGCGCACGCCAATTAAATTACCAGGTACTTTCGTTTCTTGGTAATGATTCTAATGTTCATGAGATTATGATGCTGCCTAAATTGGATACATTTGTTTTGCTTACAAATGAAGGGCCTAGCTTGGAGAAGGATGAACATTGGAGGAAGAACACGCATGGAGTTGATGGCATGCGCAAGGGGATCAAGAACGGAGTTACAAGTGATGATTTCAGGACTTTGAAGCCGCCATAAGGAGTGCATGAAGCCTTGGACGAAATATACAAGATGCCACTTCATAATATTCGTCCATAGGCTATTCTAGGTGCTGCGTCACCTTATTAATGGGCCAGGCCCATGTAATTTCGAAATACTTAAGTATAGGCTATTTTTAGAGTCCGTATGTGTGGGGAAACAAGAGTTAGGGTTGGTTTCGGACCCCACCCTCAAGGGCCACGAAATTCCCCCCCTCTTCCTCCATATATACAGCCCTTAGGGCGTCGTTTAGACTTTGGGTTTTGTTTAGATTAAAAGTTCGCCATAGCTGCAACTTCGCGTACTTCGTTTGTGTCCAACGACCAGACCAAGACGTCACAGAACCCCACCTTGATCAATAAAGCTTTCATCTTATATTCGCAATATCCAGATTGCAATCTCAGTTTCTTGCTTGTTCTTCGTTTGCTCGCAGGAAACAGACCCTCGTGGTCAGGTTGATCGTGCTCCGGCGTGGTCAATAACCCTCGGAAGTTGGTTTAGCGATTGCTAAGGCGCGACGTCTCGCACGTTCGTAGTCGGATCGTCAAGGTCAACTCCCACAGAAAACGATAGCCACCATCTCATCGAAACATCGGGACACCTTAGCCTCTATCATGCCCATCAATAGATATCAATGTGAGTGAGTAGGGATTGCCATGCAATGGATGCACTAGAGCTATAAGTGTATGAAAGCTCAAAAAGAAGCTAAGTGGGTGTGCATCCAACTTGCTTGCTCACGAAGACCTAGGGCATTTGAGGAAGCCCATCATTGGAATATACAAGCCAAGTTCTATAATGAAAGGTTCCCACTAGTATATGAAAGAGATAACATGAGAGACTCTCTACTATGAAGATCATGGTGCTACTTTGAAGCACAAGTTTGGTAAAAGGATAGTAACATTGTCCCTTCTCTCTTTTTCTCTCATTATTTTGGGCCTTCTCTTTTTTAATGGCCTCCTTTATATTATTTTTATTTGGGCTTCTTTGGCATCTTTTATTTATTTATTTTCGTCGGGAGTCTCATCCCGACTTATGGGGGAATCATAGTCTCCATCATCCTTTCCTCACTGGGACAATGCTCTAATAATGATGATCATCACACTTTTATTTACTTACAACTCAAGAATTACAACTCGATACTTAGAACAAGATATGACTCTATATGAATGCCTCCGGCGGTATACCGGGATGTGCAATGATGCATGAGTGACATGTATGAAAGAATTATGAACGGTGGCCTTGCCACAAATACGATGTCAACTACACGATCATCCAAAGCAATATGACAATGATGAAGCGTGTCATAATAATGGAATGGTGGAAAGTTGCATGGCAATATATCTCGGAATGGCTATGGAAATGCCATAATAGGTAGGTATGGTGGCTGTTTTGAGGAAGGTATATGGTAGGTGTATGATACCCGCGAAAAGGTGCGCGGTATTAGAGAGGCTAGCAAAGGTGGAAGGATGAGAGTGCGTATAATCCATGGACTCAACATTAGTCATAAAGAACTCATATACTTATTGCAAAAATCTACAAGCTATCAAAGCAAAGTATTACGCGCATGCTCCTAGGGGGATAGATTGGTAGGAAAGACCATCGCTCGTCCCCGACCGCCACTCATAAGGAAGGCAATCAATAAATAAATGATGCTCCGACTTCATCACATAACGGTTCACCATACGTGCATGCTACGGGAATCACAAACTTCAACAAAAGTATTTCTCAAATTCACAACTACTCAACTAGCATGACTCTAATATCACCATCTTCATATCTCAAAACAATCATCAAGTATCAAACTTCTCTTAGTATTCAATGCACTCATAAGAAAGTTTTATTAATCTTGAATACCTAGCATATTAGGATTAAGCACATTACCATGCTTATTAAGACTCTCAAAATAATATAAGTGAAGCATGAGAGTTCATCTATTTCTTCAAAATAAAACTACCACCATGCTCTAAAAGATATAAGTGAAGTACTAGAGCAAACAACAAACTACTCCGAAAGATATAAGTGAAGATCAATGAGTAGTCGAATAATTATGCAACTATGTGAAGACTCTCTAACATTTAAGAATTTCACATCTTTGTATTTTATTCAAACAGCAAGTAAAGCAAAATAAAATGACATTCTAAGAATGGAAAACATCATGTGAAGAAGCAAAAACTTAGGATCAACCGAAACTAACCGATAGTTGTTGAAGAAGTACGGTGGGATGCCAACCGGGGCATCCCCAAGCTTAGATGCTTGAGACTTCTTGAAATATTATCTTGGGATGCCTTGGGCATCCCCAAGCTTGAGCTTTTGTGTCTCCTTAATTCCTCTCATATCACGGTCTCCCTAAATCTCAAAAGCTTCATCCACACAAAACTCAACAAGGACTCCTGAGATAAGTTAGTATAAATCAACTAAAAAACCTTATCATCCTCTACTGTAGCAAATCACAAAAATTATTATTCAACATTGCACACTAAATGCCTCTGCGTATTTAATAGTCCTATCCTCAAATAGAATTATTAAAGAAACAAACATATGCAAACAATGCAAGCATAACAGCAATCTGCCTAAACAGGACAGTCTGTAAAGAATGTAGCTAGATCCATACTTCCCTAACTCCAAAAATTATGAAAAAAAATCCCACTGTAGTAAATTTATCAGAGCTTAATATGCAAAAGGTTTCAATATTTATCACATTCTGAATTTTCTAGGGAATTATTGCAACAGCGGTAAACTTTCTGTTTTCAAACAGCAACATGAAGACTTGTAAAATAGGCATAGTAAAGGCTATCAATACCATTTTTATTGAAATAAAAGATGCAAAATATTGTTCTAAATAACATAAAGCAAATCATAATAAAATAAATTGATGCTCCAAGCAAAACACATATCATGTGGTGAATAAAAATATAGCTCCAACTAAAGTTACCGATGAACGAAGACGAAAGAGGGGATGCCTTTTGGGGCATCCCCAAGCTTAGGCTCTTGGCTATCCTTGAATATTACCTTGGAGTGTCTTGGGAATCCCCAAGCTTAGGCTCTTGCCACTCCTTATTCCATAGTCCATCGAATCCTTACCCAAAACATGAAAACTCCACAACACAAAACTTAACAGAAAACCCGTAAGCTCCGTTAGTATGAGAAAATAAATCACCACTTCAAGGTACTGTAATGTAACGCCCTCGATGCGGCTATATCTCCCACGTGTCAAAGCATGACTTAGAGGCATAACCGCATTGAAAGCAATGTCGCAAGTAAGGTAATCTTCACACAACCCATGTAATACATAAGGGGAAAAGATACATAGTTGGCTTACAGTCGCCACTTCACACAATTACATGAATAAAGCATTACATCATCCAGATACAATCAAGGTCCGGCTACGGAACCAAAATAGAAGAAGACTACCCCAAAAGCTACACAGATCCCCAATCGACCCCAGCTGGGCTCCACTACTGATCAACTAGAACGAAAACAACACAAAGGACAAAATCTTCATCGAGCTCCTCCTTGAGCTTGGTTGCGTCACCTGCACGGTATCATCGGCACCTGCAAACTAGGTTTGGAAGTATCTGTGAGTCACGGGGACTCAACAATCTCACACCCTCACGATCAAGACTATTTAAGCTTATAGGAAGGGTAAAAGGTATGACGTGGAGCTGTAGCAAGCGACTAGCATATATGGTGGCTAACATACGCAAATGAGAGCGAGAAGAGAAGGCAAAAGCACGGTCGAACAACTATGATCAAGAAGTGATCCTAGAACAACCTACGTCAAGCATTACTCCAACACCATGTTCACTTCCCAGACTCCGCCGAGAAGAGACCATCACGGTCACACACGCGGTTGATGTATTTTAATTAAGGTCAACTTCAGGTTTTCTACAACCGGACATTAACAAATTCCCATCTGCCCATAACCACGGGCACGGCTTTCGAAAGTTCAATCCCTGCAGGGGTGTCCCAACTTAGCCCATCACAAGATCTCACGGTCAACGAAGTATATTCCTTCTAGCGGGAAGACCCGATCAGGCTCGGAATCCCGGTTACAAGACATCCACGACAATGGTAAAACAAGTCCAGCAACACCGCCCGAATGTGCCGACAAATCCCGATAGGAGCTGCACATATCTCGTTCTCAGGGCACACTGAGATGAGACTAGCTACGAGTAAAACCAACCCTCAAGTTTCCCCGAGGTGGCCCCGCGGGCAGCTCGGTTAGGACCAACACTTAGAGAAGCACTAGCCCGGGGGGGTAAAAATAAAGATGACCCTTGAGTCTGCAGAACCCAAGTGAAGGTGGTAGGTTGTTAGTGCAAATGGTAAAACCAAGGTTGGGCATTGCTAGAGGAGTTTTATTCAAGGCGAACTGTCAAGGGGTTCCCATTATAACCCAACCGTGTAAGGAACGCAAAATCCGGGAACATAACACCGATATGACGGAAACTAGGGCGGCAAGAGTGGAACAAAACAACAGGCATAAGGCCGAGCCTTCCACCCTTTACCAAGTATATAGATGCATTAATTAAATAAGAGGTATTGTGATATCCCAACAAGAATATCCATGTTCCAAACATGGAACAAGCTTCAATCTTCACCTGTAACTAACAACGCTATAAGAGGGGCTGAGCAAAGCGGTAACATAGCCAAACAACGGTTTGCTAGGACAAGGTGGGTTAGAGGCTTGGTTCAACAATATGGGAGGCATGATAAGCAAGTGGTAGGTATCGCAGCATAGGCATAGCAAAAGAGCGAGCAACTAGCAAGCAAAGATAGAAGTGATTTTGAGGGTATGGTCATCTTGCCTGAGATCCCGCAAGGAAGAAGAACGAGTCCATGAAGAAGACAAACGGACGTAGTCGAACGGGTCCTCACAAATGCAATGTTATCAGAACCAACCCGAAGAAGCAACGCCGGAAAGAAGCACACAACATAGTAAACAAACCACACACGAACATGGTTTGGAAAGGAATGATTGAACCTGGCCTCACCTTGGAAAACCAAGAGTGCCACTGGAAAGGTGAGGTGATTTCGGTTGAAATCGATATAAAGATCACCGGAATCGGATGCACGGTTTGGAAATGGCAAGCAAAACAAATATGGCACCAGTCTGTGATTGACAGCAAGTAGCCATCTAAATGCATCAGGAACAACATGCTACAGCACTCCAAAATTGCAAAAAAAATACATGGAAGGGATCCACTCATGATGCATGACAAAAGATGAACACTGAGCTACGGCTAATTCATCCATTAACAGGTTCAAAAAAGCATGGCAAAAGTGCAAATGATGACAGGTTTCAGACTTAGTGAAATTAACACAAGTCTGGAATTTATCATCAGGAAGCACACTTTAGAGCATGAAAACTACATGCTACAGGAACATATCATGGCAAAGCAAGGCATGGCATGAAGCTACTTAAAGCACTTAACAGAAGTCCCTTGTGACCTTGAGCCAAAAGGGATCAGAAAATACAATTGCAAGCATGTGAACATGGCAAAAACATAAATAGATTCAGACTTAGTGAAAAACTGGAGCATGCAAAACAGTTAACGAGTAGGCATGTTTACGATCTCGATGCACTCACTACAGAGCATGGCATGACAAACTAAGCATATACCCATCAAGATTACATAGCATAGAAGCTAGACATGGCAAGAACAACAACGTAGCATGCACGGATCAATAGCAACAACCTCGGCAAAATCGCTAATCATGTCAACTCAATCTGCCAGGATCATTTTATAGCAAAAGTAGAGCTTGATTGACTCAAGCTAGGGTGCTCCATAAATGCAAACAAAGACATGGATGGATAGGCCACCACAATGTGAACAAAACATCCTTACTGATAATCCTCAAAAGAGGCACGGGTCACTAGGAAACAACATGAACATATGGCATAACAACAAAAACAGAACAAGGACTTAGTGAAATTCTAAGTCCCTGAAATCAGCATTAACGATTACGCTACTTCGCAAGCTTGTTCTAGTCACCACATAGATCACAAAAATACACGGCAAGCACCCCTGTAAAGATGGCATGGCATTTAACAAAACACATGTAGAGCTCAGGATCATAGCATGCACACATTAATCATGGCAAAAATGACAAAATGCTATTTGCTGAAACAGATCGGACAAATTCATCACATAGCCTCTTCCAACAGCATTTTGGACATCAAGAAGAGCTCGAATGAAAATGATGCAATGAGATGAAATGATGTAATCGTCGAGGCGAACATTTTGATATGCTACACGCAAGAATCGGAGCAACGGGTGATGAGTTGTGACATGATGAAGATAGCAAAAATAATTAACAGGATCTGGGTCTTAGTGAGATTTTACCCCGCGAAAAGTCAAGGGGCCGGATCTGGAGCTGGGCCTGCTCTGGCACGCTGCGCTGGGCCAGGGAGCTGGGTCGTGGCACACGTGGTGGTGCGGTCAACGGAAGGAGCGGATCGGGTCTCTCCCGGTCGATCTGGAGAGCGGCGGCGGCCTGAGGGAGCTCGGCTCCAGCGGCTGTCACCGGTGACGTAGTCGGGCCCGGCGAGGAGGGCGGATCCGGCGAGCTCCATGCCGGATCTGGACGGAGGGGCCCTGGCAGAGAGGCCGGCGAGCCCAGGGTGTGACGAGGCGGAGGCGGGGCACTCCGGTGAGGCGGCGGTGAAACTCCCGTGAGGTGGCGGCGAAACTCCGGCGATTCCCGATGCGGTGGCGCGAGGCGAAGTGCGGTGAGGGAAGGCGCCGCTCGGCAGGGAGGAGGCAGCGGCGAGGCGCGCGGTGGTGGCGACCGGGGCGAGCGGAGCAGCGAGGTGGAGGTCTCCGGCGGCGCGGCGCGGGGTCACCGGCGGGAGAACTCCGGCGGAAGCCTCGAGGCGGCGCGGGTGAGCTCCTGCGCTCGGGCGGCAGTGGAACACGGAGACGGGCGGCGGGGATCCGGGCCCGCGCGGGCCGGATCTGGGCGCCGCGGGCCCGCGCGGTAGAGGAAGGCGGGGTGCCAAGTGGCGGCGCCTGAGTGGAGGAGAGGGGCGGAGGAGCTGACGTGGCGCCTTTTGATTGGACGGAGTGAGGTGGCGGCGAGGTGGACATGTCCGGCCGGCGCGGGAGGAAGTGTCCGGTGGCGCGGGGAGGAGTTTTTAGGGTTTCATCTGCGCGAATTTGGAAGGGTTGCACATATATATAGGTAGAGGGAGCTAGGAGAGTCCAAATGAGGTGTGGTTTTCGGCCACGCGATCGTGATCGAACGACCGAGATGATGGAGGTGGTTTAGGTGGGTTTTGGGACAAATTGGAAGGGTGTTGGGCTGCAACATGCACGAGGCCTTATCGGTCCCTCGGTTAACCGTTGGAGTATCAAACGAAGTCCAAATGGCACGAAACTTGACAGGCGGTCTACTGGTAGTAAACCAAGGCCGCATGACAAGTCTCGGTCCAATCCGATAACGTTTAACACCCGCACACGAAAAGAGGTAGAAATGGATACCGGGTGACAATGGAGCGCCGGATTGCAAAACGGACAACGGGGAAAATGCTCGGATGCATGAGACGAACATGTATGCAAATGAAATGCACATGATGACATGATATGGAATGCATGACACGCAAGCAATGGCAAGGCAACAACAGCGAATAACTGGAGGACAACTGGCACATCGGTCTCGGGGCGTTACATGTAATGAACTCATTCTTTGTTTATATTGGTGTTAAACCAACTGTATTCCAACTTCTCTATGGTTTATGAACTCTTTTACTAGCCATAGATTCATTAAAATAAGTAAACAACACAATGAAAACAGAATCTGTCAAAAACAGAACAGACTGTAGTAATCTGAATCAAACGTATACTTATGGCCTTCATAAAATTCTCAAATAAATTGCTGGACCTGAGGAATTTATCTATTAATCATCTTCAAAAATATTTAACTAAATAGCACTCTCCAAATAAAAATGGCAGCAATTCTCGTGAGCGCTAAAGTTTTTGTTTTTTTACAGCATGATCAACAAGACTTTCCCAAAGTCTTCCCAAAGGTTCTACTTGGCACAAACACTAATTAAAAGCATAAAACCACATCTAAGCAGATGCTAGATGAATTATTTATTACTAAACATGAGCAAAAAGCAAGGAACAAAAATAATATTGGGTTGCCTCCCAACAAGCGATATCGTTTAACGCCCCTAGCTAGGCATGATGATTCCAATGATGCTCACATAAAGGATAAGAATTGTAACATAAAGAGAGCATCATGAAGAATATGACTAGCACATTCAAGTCTAACATACTTCCTATGCATAGGGATTTTGTGAGCAAACAACTTGTGGGAACAAGAATCAACTTGCATAGGAAGGTAAAACAAGCATAACTTCAAAATTTTAAGCACATAGAGAGGAAACTTGATATTATTGCAATTCCTACAAGCATATATTCCTCCCTCATAATAATTTTCAGTAGCATAATGAATGAATTCAACAATATAACCAGCACCTAAAGCATTCTTTTCATGATCTACAAGCATAGAAATTTTATTACTCTCCACATAAGCAAAATTCTTCTCATTCGGAATAGTGGGAGTATCATAAGAAACTCGAATACTATAAATTGTTTCCACATTAAAAGAGTAATGTTCAGAAAATGGGTAACCATAATCATGACAAGTTTTATAAATATAATCACTACTTTTTATAGCATAAGTATCATCACAATAATCATCAGAAGTAGGAGGCATGCTATCATCATTATAAATTTGCATATCAAAACTTGGGAGACTAAAAATATCATCTTCATTAAACGTAGCATCCCCAAGCTTGGGACAAACATTAATTGCAGCAAATATATTCCCAAAAACATCATCTTCATCAAACATAGCATCCCCAAGCTTGGGCCTTTTCATATCATAAGCATAATCACTCTCATCATTAATAGTATGGATAGCACCAATAGTATAGCAATTATTATATTCTTCCAAGCAAGTGCCAAATAGATTTTCAAGATCATAAGAAGTATCATTATTTTCCAAAATTATATTTTCATGAGGCACAATAGTAATAGGAGCAGCATTATTTGAGAGAGATATCTTTTTACCTCTCTTCCTTTTTCTTTTCTTCCTCTTCACCACATCATGTGTGGGTTCAATCCTTTTTTTGGAGCTCCTTATTAATGAGATTGGTTGAATAGGAGGCTCCTCCTCGTTACCTGATTCTTCATAAGAAATAATAGGAGGATATTGGGAAGTCTCTTCCCTTTCATTAGTATTCTCTTCATCTTCTATTTGTTTTCTTTTCTTTATGTAGTTGGCAATATAAGGATTTTCAATACAATTCACCACACAATACATATAAATTTCCTCTAGATCAAATCCAAGAAGTTTATAACGGGCAAATTCTGGAAGATAATTAGTTATACGTTTCATTTCTTCGTAACCCATAAGCAAACTAAGTTCATTATGATGTGCAAGGGAAATCAAGTCATCACAATTTTCGGACACGATACGCTCATGAAACAATTTGCATTGGGTATTGAAATGATCATGTTCATTGCAAAGCTCACAAGTATGGCCAATATAATTTAAATTTTCAGCACATTCATCTAGCCTTTCTTGCAACAATTTAGTTTCTAAGTATTTATGCCTCTTGCAATATCTATCTTCCCTATTTGGTGTGTGCGTACAAACCCAATGCACTCCACAAAAATTGACATGTTTATAGGAGACATTTTCATCATAACTAGTGCAATCATCATTAGTATCATGGATATTCAAAGAATTCGTACTAACAATATCACAATCATGCTCATCATTCACATATTTAGTGCCAAACACTTTATAGATTTCTTCCTCTAGCACTTGAGCACAATTTTCCTTTCCATCATACTTACGAAAGATATTAAAAAGGTGAAGCGTATGAGGCAAACTTAATTCCATTTTTTGTAATTTTCTTTTATAAACTAAACTAGTGATAAAAACAAGAAACAAAAAGATTTGATTGCAAGATCTAAAGATATACCTTCAAGCGCTAACCTCCCTGGCAACGGCGCCAGAAAAGAGCTTGATGTCTACTACACAACCTTCTTCTTGTAGACGTTGTTGGGCCTCCAAGTGCAGAGGTTTGTAGGACAGTAGCAAATTTCCTTCAAGTGGATGACCTAAGGTTTATCAATCCGTAGGAGGCGTAGGATGAAGATGGTCTCTTTCAAGCAACCCTGCAACCAAATAACAAAGAGTCTCTTGTGTCCCCAACACACCCAATACAATGGTAAATTGTATAGGTGCACTAGTTCGGCGAAGAGATGGTGATACAAGTGCAATATGGATAGTAGAATATAGTTTTTGTAATCTGAAATTATAAAAACAGCAAGGTAATGAATGATAAAAGAGAGCGTAAACGGTATTGCAATGATAGTAAACAAGGCCTAGGGTTCATACTTTCACTAGTGCAAGTTCCCTCAAAAATAATAACATAATTGGATCACATAACTATCCCTCAACATGCAACAAAGAGTCACTCCAAAGTCACTAATAGTGGATAACAAACGAAGAGATTATGGTAGGGTACGAAACCACCTCAAAGTTATTCTTTCCAATCAATCCATTGGACTATTCCTATAAGTGTCACAAACATCCCTAGAGTTCGTACTAGAATAACACCTTAAGACACAAATCAACAAAAACCCTAATGTCACCTCAAGTATCCGTGGGTATGATTATACGATATGCATCACACAATCTCAGATTCATCTATTCAACCAACACATAAAACCTCAAAGAGTGCCCCAAAGTTTCTACTGGAGAATCACGACGAAAACGTGTGCCAACCCCTATGCATAGGTTCATGGGCGGAACCCGCAAGTTGATCACCAAAACATACATCAAGTGAATCACGTGGTATCCCATTGTCACCACAGATACGCACGGCAAGACATACATCAAGTGTTCTCAAATCTTTAAATTCTCAATCCGATAAGATAACTTCAAAGGGGAAACTCAATCCATTACAAGAGAGTAGAGGGGGAAGAAAACATCATAGGATCCAACTATAATAGCAAAGCTCGCGATACATCAAGATCGTACCACCTCAAGAACACGAGAGAAAGAGAGATCAAACACATAGCTACTGGTACATACCCTCAGTCTCGAGGGAGAACTACTCCCTCCTCGTCAAGGAGAGCACCGGGATGATGAAGATGGCCACCGGAGAAGGATTCCCCCCCTCCGGCAGGGTGCCGGAACGGGTCTAGATTGGTTTTCGGTGGCTACGGAGGCTTCTAGCGGCGGAACTCCCGATCTATTATCTGTTCTGGATGTTTTAGGGTACGTGAGTATATATGGGTGCGGGAAGTACGTCGGTGGAGCTTCGGGGGCCCCACGAGGCAAGGGGCACGCCCTAGGGGGGGCGCCCCCCACCCTCGTGAGCACCTCCCTTGGCTCCTGATGTGGGGTCCAAGTCCATCCGGTAGCTTTCCTTCCAAAAATAACTTCTCCAGTTGATTTCGTTCCGTTTCGACTCTGTTTGATATTCCTTTTCTTCGAAACACTGAAATAGGCAAAAAAACAGGAATTCTGGGCTGGTCCTCCAGTTAATAGGTTAGTCCTAAAAATAATATAAAAGTGGATAATAAAGCCCAATATTGCCCAAAAAAGTAGATAACATAGCATGGAGCAATCAAAAATTATAGATACGTTGGAGACGTATCACTCACCGCTACCTTTACCAAATCGTGTTCACACACTTAGCTCTCAACAGTAGGACATGTTCACCACATACCAATTCATCCCCGGTGAATCACACCTGACTCAACTCTAAGCAGTAGCAGGCATGACAAACAAGCATGAATGAGTAGGCACATCAGGGCTCAAACAACTCCTACTCATGCTAGTGGGTTTCATCTATTTACTGTGGCAATGACAGGTCATGCAGAGGAAAGGGGTTCAACTACCGCAGCATGTAACAGTTGAATCATTGTTGTCCTAATGCAGTAAAAGAGAGCAGGAGAGAGAGTGGGATTGTATCGGAATGAACAAGGGGGTTTTGCTTGCCTGGCACTTCTGAAGATAGTATAGTTCTTCATCGGTGTCATCGATCACATCGTCGGAACAACGTCTACCGAGAGGAAACAACACCAGCAAATAGGAGAGAACACAATCAATGCAATGCAACGATATGATGCATGATCATGACATGGCAATATGCTGTGAGTTGAGCTAATGCAACTAACAGTGATTTAAATGAAGTTGGTTTGAATACAAGATTCAAATTCAAACTCCATATGTGATTATTCAAATGCCATTTAATTGATTTGACCTTATCAGCAGGCATAAGTTGCTCAAACATGCATGAAAATGGTACAGATGGATCGATTGGATTTTTCTGATAATTTTTCATATATAAATTATTTCATTTGGAGTGACGGTTGAATTACTATGATTTTTAGAAGTTTTAACTATTTCTTGGATTTTCCTGATTATTGAAAATGCCAGAAAAGCTTTACTGCATCAGCAAAGTCAACGGTGACGTCAGCAGGTCATCTGACTCGGTCCAGGTCAAACCTGACTGGTGGGACCCATATGTCAAAGACACAGTGGCTAACAGGGTTTAGTTAAATCCTAACTAAAGTAATTAGAAGGGTCGGGGCCCACAGTCAGCGTCTGGGACTTAGTTAGACAGGGTAATTAGACTTAACCTAAACTACCATGTCAGCCCGCCGGAATTAAGCCGGCGATGACGAATCGAGCGGTGGTGGCTCGCCGGAGTGCCGCTAGGGCAGCGGATGGGGAGCGCTGAGGCACCGGGAGGGAGCCCGTGATCCCGCGCATCCAACGGAGGCAGCAGCAGGTCGCGGGGTGGTCGAAGCTCGCCGGAACGAGCTCGCGATGGCGGCCAGAGCTCAGGCTTGCGCGGGGCGAGGCTGCGGCTTGCTGGCAAGTGAGATAAGTAGCACCAGAGCATCAGGGGAGCTTCAGGAGCTCGCGCACAAGCGTGGTTTGGTCCGGGGAGGACTCCAGCGGCGGCACGACGGCAATGGCGGACGGCGGCGCTCAGCCAAGGTGGGGGAAGCTAGCTAGGGGAAGAAAACGATGGGGATTCCAGGGGGTAATGGAGAGTGGCTCACGGTGGGGCTAGTAGAGGCAACGGCGAGTTCGAGGAAGCGTTGTGGCCGGCGAATCGACGACGACGGTGGTCGCCTCCCGAGGACGAGGACGACAGCGATGACAAAGCTGAGGGGCTCCCGATGTCGTGGTCATTGGCTTGTCGACGTGTGGTGATGAGGCGGAGCCGATGGGCACTCTAGCTAGGTGAGGGAGGCTCGATGGGCGAGGCGACAGTGGACGGCGGCGACGAGCGTGTACGGTGGTGCTGCGAGGAGAGGGCAGAGAAGCAGGAGGGGGTCTAGGGTTAGAGGGGAGAGGTGCAGGGGGTTCGTGGCATCGCGGTGGCGCGAGGGGGAGGCTCGGGAACGCCTCGGTGGAAGCAGGAGGTGGAGGCCTCCCAGCGAGCACGTGCGTCTTCGCCTCTGCCTACTGGCAGAGGTTGAAGATGGCACGGCTGCCTGGTGGGCTGGGCTGCCTAATGGGCTGGCTATAGGTAAGGCCAGGTAAGTGGCCCAGGTACTCTCTCTCTCTTCTGCTTTCCTATTTCCTTATGTTTTTTCTAATTATTTAGTTTTCTGTTATTTCATTTAGTTCATTTGCCACTGTTTTGAATTCAAACAAAATTCAAACAAGTGCCAAACTTCCTCTGAATTTATTTATGTTTCTTCATGGACTTTTCCAAGGCACATAAACTATTTTAGAATCATTCGAAAATATATTCTAGTTATATGAATATAAGTTCAAATTCAAATAGCTATTGATTTAAATTCAAAGTCCCAAAAATAATTCCTTAAAAATGTTCCTAAATTTTGGTTTGATATATAGCTCTTGCCAAAATTCTCAAACATTGCAAAAGGACACTTGGAAACAAAGAATGAGATTTCCAGGGTTCTTTGCCCTTCTTTTATTTAAGTTTTTGAGGTTTCCACTTTCCTCAATTCCAAGTTTCAGAAATTTATACATGATGCATGAGTGCTCTATCATGCAACTTATACAAGCAATATTCTAGGGCTGTGACAGGTATTGGCAAAGTCACACAATTTAGTATTGTCTTAAGCCATCGTGACAAGCAAGCAATCCAACACATGAGCAAACAAGAAGCAAGCGAAAAAAGAGGCGAACGGAAAAAGAGAGGGCGAATAAAACGGCAAGGGTTAAGTGGGGGAGAGGAAAATGAGAGGCAAATGGCAAATAATGTAATGCGAGGGATAAGAGTTTGTGATGGGTACTTGGTATGTCCTGACTTGTGTGTAGACTCCCCGGCAACGGCACCAGAAATGGCTCGTTGTCGGGAGTCAAATCTTGACTTGACTTGGCGCGAATCTCCCCGGCAACGACTTCAGAAATCCTTCTTGCTACCTCTTGAGCACTGTGTTGGTTTTCCCTTGAAGAGGAAAGGGTGATGTAGTAAAGTAGTGTAAGTATTTCCCTCAGTTTTTGAGAACCAAGGTATCAATCCAGTAGGAGATCACGCTCGAGTCCCACGCACCTACACAAACAAATAAGAACCTCGCAACCAATGCGATAAAGGGGTTGTCAATCCCTTCACGGTCACTTGCGGGAGTGAGATCTGATAGATATGATAAGATAATATTTTTGGTATTTTTATGATAAAGAGAAATAAAGATGCAAAGTAAAATAAACGGCAATAGAAATAGCTAAGTGTTGGAAAATTAATATGATGGAAGATAGACCCGGGGGCCATAGGTTTCACTAGTGGCTTCTCTCAAGAGCATAAGTATTACGGTGGGTAAACGAATTACTGTCGAGCAATTGATAGAATTGAGCATAATTATGAGAATATCTAGGTATGATCATGTATATAGGCATCACGTCCGTGACAAGTAGACCGAAACGATTTTGCATCTACTACTATTACTCCACACATCGACCGCTATCCAGCATGCATCTAGAGTATTAAGTTCATAAGAACAGAATAATGCTTTAAGTAAGATGACATGATGTAGAGGGATAAACTCATGCAATATGATATAAACCCCATCTTTTTATCCTCGATGGCAATAATACAATACGTGTCGTTTCCCTTTCTGTCACTGGGATCGAGCACCGCAAGATTGAACCCAAAGCTAAGCACTTCTCCCATTGCAAGAAAGATCAATCCAGTAGGCCAAACCAAACTGATAATTCGAAGAGACTTGCAAAGATAAACCAATCATACATAAAAGAATTCAGAGAAGAATCAAATATTGTTCATAGATAATCTGGATCATAAACCCACAATTCATCGGATCTCGACAAACACACCGCAAAAGAAGATTACATTGAATAGATCTCCAAGAAGATCGAGGAGAACTTTGTATTGAGATCCAAAGAGAGAGAAGAAGCCATCTAGCTAATAACTATGGACCTGAAGGTATGAAGTAAACTACTCACACATCACCGGAGAGGCCATGGAGTTGATGTAGAGGCCCTCCGTGATCAATACCCCCTCCGGCGGAGCTCCGGAAAAGGCCCCAAGATGGGATTTCTCGGGTACAGAAGGTTTCGGCGGTGGAATTAGGTTTTCATGGTGCTCCTGGATGTTTGGGGGGTACGTGGATATATATATATAGGAGGGAGAAGTATGTCGGTGGAGCAACAAGGGGCCCACGAGGGTGGAGGGCGCACCCCCCTTCCTCGTGGCCTCCTCGATTGTTTCTTGATGCCCACTCCAAGTCTCCTGGATCACGTTTGTTGAGAAAATCAAGTTCCCGAAGGTTTCATTCCGTTTGGACTTCGTTTAATATTCCTTTTCGGCGAAACTCTAAAATAGGCAAAAAAACAGCAATTTGGGCTGGGCCTCTGGTTAATAGGTTAGTCCCAAAAATCATATAAAAGTGTAAAATAAATCCCATTAACATCCAAAATAGATAATATAATAGCATGGAGCAATCAAAAATTATAGATACGTTGGAGACATATCAAACATCATGACTCTCCCAACACAAGAATCAACAATAGCATGTGGCACATGGTAAACATGGCAATAGCAAGAAGTATCTCCACCAGGCATGCAAATACACATAGAAGTAGTATAATGGTGAATCATATGTAAGTGTAAACAAGGGTCACAATTGCATGGCAAAGTCGTGTAAAGAGGCATAACATGCAAAGTGATCATGATAAAATGGGCATAATGCAACAAGTGATATATAGCTCGAAGCCGTGTGAGAGCCAAGTAAAAGAGATGCGCATAATCCTTGCGCAAAGGGAATGGTGGTAAGGATAGTCCACGTGATCCCAAATCATCATTGCTCTCAAGAGCTCGTTTCATCAACTCTTGGGATTGAGAGGTTGACGAGTATACGTGAGTACCTACACAAAACAAAGACAAAGGGAAAATTGTGTGTGCGTGGTATATGTACACATCATCCATTTTGATGCGCATGTGCTTGTGTTGGTTAGCACAAAATATCCAATGCTCAAATAGATGAGATGCGTGATATATACACATGGCATCCATCATGAGAGGTTTGTTGTTATGTATAGCATAATGGAAACTCAAATTGTGTAATGCATCATGAGAGATATGTAGAACATTGTTATTCATGGAATGCATATGGTGCAAGCAATCATGGGAAGAATTTAAAGGATAGGATGTGTCAAAATCTCCTAATATGTATGAGGAAACTATGGGGGTCTCCTCATGAGCATTAGTGGAAACATCACATGGAGAATATATATTGACAACATTCAAAGCAATGCATATCCGAAGCAATGTGTTCATGGCATGGCATAGTAGATGAATTGCACAAATCATGTAAAGGAAGCATGTCAATATCATCACATGAAAAACAAAAGCCATTGACCATCATCTCATCACCTATGCCATAAGTGCAAATAGGATTTATTTTAATGGGGCATGCATAGTTACTATGTTGAGATTGTAATGATGCAATATGGGAGATCTCACTCATAACATATGACAAGTTAAATGGATTGTCAAACATGAAGTGACCAATAGAATTTTCACATGATATCCTATGGAGCATAGCATCACAACTAGGCAACTCAACATGATCATCATCATATTCATCATATATGGGTGACATATCTAAGCATGTAGAAGACATAGTATGACAGAGGCAAAGGTGTCCCGTCTTTCGATGATATGGTGGCTATCGTTTGGAGGAAGTCGACTTTGATGATTCGACTACGAACGTGCGAGGACGTCGCACCTTAGGAATCGCTAAACCAACTCCGAGAGGTTATTGACCACGCCGAAGCACGATCAACCTAACCACGAAGGTATGTTTCCTGCAGGCAAACAAACACTACTAGGGAAAACGTTATACACAGAATCTTAGCAGCAGCGTGGTTTAAAAACAGGCGCTATGATAGAGGCAAAGGTGTCCCGATGTTTCGATGAGATGGTGGCTATCGTTTTCTGTGGGAGTCGACCTTGACGATCCGACTACGAACGTGCGAGACGTCGCGCCTTAGCAATCTCTAAACCAACTTGACCACGCCGGAGCACGATCAACCTGACCACGAGGGCCTGTTTCCTGCGAGCAAACGAAGAACAAGCAAGAAACTGAGATTGCAATCTGGATATTGCGAATATAAGATGAAAGCTTTATTGATCAAGGTGGGGTTCTGTGACGTCTTGGTCTGGTCGTTGGACACAAACGAAGTACGCGAAGTTGCAGCTATGGCGAACTTTTAATCTAAACAAAACCCAAAGTCTAAACGACGCCCTAAGGGCTGTATATATGGAGGAAGAGAGGGGAATTTCGTGGCCCTTGAGGGTGGGGTCCGAAACCAACCCTAACTCTTGTTTCCCCACACATACGGACTCTAAAAATAGCCTATACTTAAGTATTTCGAAATTACATGGGCCTGGCCCATTAATAAGGTGACGCAGCACCTAGAATAGCCTATGGACGAATATTATGAAGTGGCATCTTGTATATTTCGTCCATGGCTTCATGCACTCCTTATGGCGGCTTCAAAGTCCTGAAATCATCACTTGTAACTCCGTTCTTGATCCCCTTGCGCATGCCATCAACTTCATGCGTGTTCTTGCTCCAATGTTCATCCTTCTCCAAGCTAGGCCCTTCATTTGAAAGCAAAACAAATGTATCCAATTTAGGCAGCATCATAATCTCATGAACATTAGAATCATTACCAAGAAACGAAAGTACCTGGTAATTTAATTGGCGTGCGCGAGCTCTAGTAATTGGTCCAGTATATGTAACAGTAGGGGCTGTGGGTGTAACAATGGTATTGATGTCCTCATCACGCTACTACTAACTAGCAGTAGTGAGCTTAAAGGAACCGCGCTACTAATAACTAGATAGCAGTAGCGCTCTAGGTGAAACAAGCGCTACTACTATAATTGCCACGGATTTGCCCCCAGGCTAGATATAGTAGTAGCGCCCTTCCCTGGACGCGCTGCTGCTAAAGTACTTAGTAGCAGCGTGTTTCTGCAAAACTCGCTGCTGCTAAGTGTTGCACCTAATTAAGTTTAGTCCCATACTGCTAAGCGAACAAGGTGTTTACCACCTTAAATATGTTGACTATTTAGATTCTACACAAAAAGATCAATGATGACCAACGTATATTTTTGATGCGTGCTTAGACTTAGCAGTAGCGTTTTTCCTGGAAACGCGCTATAGCTACTTTAGCTATAGCGCGTTTCCTGAAGTGCGCTACTGCTAGTTCGACTTAACCACCCACCCGCTCAAAATTTCGCTAAGTCCTCCTTCCCCCCACTATTCCCCTACTCCTCTGTCGCCGCCGCCCGAGCCCGAGCCTGCCCTCACCGCCACTGCCCGAGGCCGCCGTCAACCTCACCGCCGCCGCCCGCCACCGCTCTCGACCTCACCGTCGCCGCCGCCTCCCCCACCCCCTCCCCTCTCGACCTCACTGCCGCTCTCGACCTCACTGTCGCCGCCGCCTCCCCCAACCCCCCCGCCGCCTCCCAATCCCGAGCCCGCCCTCGCCGCCCCTACCTCTCTGTCGCCGAGCACCTCCCCGCCACCGTCTCTCCCCTCTTTGTAAGCCCCCCACCCCTCCCCCACCCTCGTTCTCTCTGCTTAGTTAGTACTAGATGTTTTTAGTAGTAGTAGTAGATGTTAATTTAGGGTTCATAGATAATGATTTTTAGAAGTAGTAGATGTTAATTAGTAGTAGTGATGGTACTAGTTAACTATTGTATAAAGTTTATTTTACTGTTTTTAGTAAGTGTTTAAAATAATTAGTAAGTAAATTAATAAACTAGTTGAACTAGTTTAGTTGTAGTTGAACTAGTTTAGTAAGTAAATTAATAAACTAGTTGAACTAGTTGAATTAATAGAACTAATGTATTTTTAGTAAGATAATTAATATAACTAGTTGAACTACTTTATTTTTAGAAAGAACTAGTTTTTTCTATTTATAGTAAGTTTATATTTAGTAAGAACTAGTTGAATTAATAAAACTAGTTGAACATGTCATATTTGTTGTTATTTTTTAGTTTAAGCAATTATTCGGGATGTATTAGTGATAACTTATACGGTTTTTGCTTTTGCAGATATCAAGGAGCCCCTCCATCATCCCCGCCGTCGTCCCCGTCACCGACCCCCTCCGACATCGAGGTGAGACCAGCCAAATATCCATGTATATCTTGTGTTGCTCAAATAGGATATGTGGTTTCCCAAGTGGCCGTTCATGTTCAGTTTACACCTCCGAGTGGCCTATGTTTTGCCGGAGTGTTGATTAATTTCCGTTCCGGCAAATTTCAGGCGCTCGATATGTCCTTTTTTAGCAAAGGTCATGCCGGATTTTTCCGTGAATTCTGGCATGACTTGTGCTAGAATATGTAGGAAATATCGAGTGGCCAGGATTTTCTCGAAAAATAATGATCTAATTTAGGTTTTTTAGTACATATATTTAATTGTACAAGTTTAATCTTTGAATTATGAACGTAGGAAATGTCGTACTCAGACGACGACAGTCTCCCGGGGGAGTGCAGCTGGTGCCACGACGATCGAGGTATGTGCGACAGGTTCGTTGAGCTGGACGAAGATCGGCGCTTCAGCATTAAGCTCGAGGAGACCTTCGATGTTGAAATGGTACGCAACAATGACAAGTGTTTTTTTCATAATTAAGCATGACTTCAACTATTTCAACGTCTAATTTTCATCTTTTACAATTCGACTAGCTTATCCCATGCCATGCAAGACGCTATGTCTTGGAGAGGATGGGTTTTGAAGACCATGAAAATTTTCAAACAAAGAAAATACACCTAAGGACCCATCATGATATCGATTTTGAAGTAAATTTGTACAATTCTCAGAGCGTAACCCATTTTGGTTTCCAAAATTGGGAAGCACTTTGCAAAATGTATGGTTTTTATGAGGGTATGATTGTCACCATGGATCTTGGTGATCCTGACATCGAGCAAGACAATATGGACATTTGGGTCCTTGTTGATACGCTTCCGATTCTATCGCAATGTGAGTTTCTCAAACATAGTTATTAAATAATTTATATTGTTTATTTCAAAATAGTTGACAGCTTATTTCCATTGACAGCTTATTTTGAATCTTCAAAGAATGTGCAGAAGATGGTAGACAAAACCCACTACACTGATGGCTCCGAATTAACTTATAAAGAGAAAAGTCATCTGATTGCTTATTGTACTTATCTTGAGAATTACAATACCTATTATCGAACTCCTCCAAATTATGGTGAATACGTGCCACTAGTGCACGTGTTGAACCACGGTAACTTCTATGGAGATACCCTCGTAAGATTTTTTACTATTACGACATCAGTGCATCTTTTGCATACTTCTAAAACTACTACATCATTGTTAACTACCAAGTTATTACTATGTTTTTCAACAGAAAATCCCGATGGATTGTGTGCCTCATCTGATGTATCAGAATGGTCGCCTTGCAGTTCTGAACATACAGCCAGGTCAATCTAAGGAGCTCACTTGTGCATATCAGATTTCTAAAACCGGTGAACACATGCTAATCAAAGAATGGAAAAAATGTTTGGACATTCGCAAGGAGGTTCTTAGAAGTAACATTAAGCGAAAGGCAAGAATTGGAGACAGGATAATCTCCATTCTCCATAATGGAGGGTCAGGGGCTATCTTGTTGTTTGCTATTTTACCTTAGAGAATATAGTAGGTCCTAAGAGAATGTAGTAGGTCCTATGAGGTACAATATGTTTATTATGTGATACAATGTGTTAGAGTTGATGATGAGGAGTACTTGTGATTACGACTAGTGACCAATTTGCTATGTGATGTCTCATTGATGAAAACGATGATCTTGAGGAGGTGTTATATGACAATGATGTATTATGATGATAAGTTGTTAATGATATGATGATGATGATGATATTTATTATATCATTGGGTGAAAGAACCGCGAATTAGTTTCAAGTGGATGTTCATCCACTTGAAACTAGTCCACGGTTCTTTCACCCCGTGATGTAATAACTCATTATGATGTAAAAACAATTTCTAAATTCCTGTTGTATGAAAACTTGTGTAAAGGTGTACAAGTACAACATGAAATAAAATACGAAATAATAGTAGCAGCGCGGGCAGGGAGAAGCGCTACTACTAATTACCAGTAGCGCTCCTCTGGGAAGTCGCTACTACTAAGTCGATTTAGTAGTAGTGTGGGCGGAGGCACGCTACTGCTATACGTTAGCTGTAGCGCCTTATCAGTAGCGCATCGCCCCGCGCTACTGATAGGCATAAAACCCACGCTACTGCTAGGCTTTTCCCTAGTAGTGAAAGAACAAGCAAGAAACTAAGATTGCAATCTGGATATTGCGAATATAAGAGGAAAGCTTTATTGATGAAGGTGGGGTTCTGTGACCCCTTTGTCTGGTCGTTGAACACAAACGAAGTAGGCGAAGTTGCAGCTATGGCGAACTTTAATCTAAACAAAGCCTAAACGACGCCCTAAGGGCTGTATATATGGAGGAAGAGGGGGGATTTCGTGAACCTTGGAGGAGGGGTCCGAAACCAACCCTAACTCTTATTTCTCCACACATACGGACTCTAAAAACAGCCTATACTTAAGTATTTTGAAAATACATGGGCCTGTCCCAATAATAAGGTGATGCAACACCTAGAATAGCCTCTGGACAAAAAATTATGAAGTGGAATCTTGTATATTTCGTCCAAGGCTTCGTGCACTCATTATGGTGGCTTTAAAGTCCTGAAATCATCACTTGAAACTCCATTCTTGTTTCCCTTGCGCATGCCATCATCTCCATGCTTGTTCTTGCTCCAATGTTCATCCTTCTCCAAGCTAGGCCCTTCATTTGTAAGCAAAACAAATGTATCCAATTTAGGCAGCATCATATTCTCATGAACCTTAGAATCATTACCAAGAAACGGAAGTACCTGATAATTTAATTAGCATGCGCGAGCTCTAGTAATTGGTCCCGTATGTATATTGATGTCCTCATCATCCTCCCCTTCTTGAAATGAAGTCGTCCTCGACGGAAGCTCATCTTCCTCACCCAAATAAGGCTTCAAATCTGCAATGTTAAAAGTGGGACTAACCCCAAAATCTGCAGGCGGCTCAAGTTTATATGCATTATCATTTATTTTCTCTAAAACCTTAAAAGGACCATCAGCACGTGGCATTAGCTTTGATTTGCGCAGATTAGGAAATCTATCTTTACGCAAATGTAACCAAACAAGATCTCCAGGTGCAAACACAACATGTTTTCTACCCTTATCTCCAGCAAGTTTATATTTAGCATTCATACGCTCAATGTTTTCCTTAGTTAACTCATGCATTTTTAAAATCAATTCAGAACGTTCTTTAGCATCAAAATTAACCTTCTCCGAAGATGGAAGAGGCAACAAATCAATAGGTGCACGAGGTAGGAAACCATACACAATTTCAAAAGGGCACATCTTAGTAGTAGAATGCAATGAACGATTATAAGAAAATTCAATATGAGGCAAGCATTCTTCCCACATTTTCTTGTTATTCTTCAAAACAGCCCTAAGCATAGTAGACAATGTTCTATTGACTACTTCAGTTTGTCCATCAGTTTGGGGGTGACAAGTAGTACTAAAAAGCAGCTTAGTCCCCAACTTAGCCCATAAACATCTCCAAAAGTGGCTAAGAAATTTAGTATCACGATCTGAAACAATAGTATTTGGCACACCATGCAAGCAAATAATTTCACGAAAGAACAAATTAGCAACATTAATAGCATCATCGCTTTTATGATATGGTATAAAGTGTGCCATTTTTGAGAATCTATCCACGACAAAAAATATGCTATCCCTCCCCTTCTTGGTTCGAGGTTAACCTAAAACAAAGTCCATAGATATATCCTCCCAAGGAACACTAGCTACAGTCAAAGGCATATATAAACCATGAGGATTGAGTCATGACTTAGCTTTTTGACATGTAGTGCAGTGAGAAACAAAATGCTCAAAATCCCGTCTCATTTTTTGCCAAAAGAAATGTGTAGCAAGTACATCCTCCGTCTTCTTCATGCCAAAGTGTCTCATTAATCCTCCTCCATGCGCCTCCTGCAACAACAAAGGACGAACAAAGGTAGTTGGAATGCATAGCTTGTTAGCACGAAACACAAATCCATCGTTAAGAACGAACTTGTTCCAAGTTCTCCCTTCCTTACAATTCTGCAATACATCTTTAAATTCAGCATCATTAACATATTGATCCTTGATGGTCTCCAAACCAAATATTTTAAAGTCAAGTTGTGAAAGCATAGTATAACGACGAGACAAGGCATCAGCAATAACATTTTCTTTACCCTTCTTGTGTTTAATCACATAAGGGAAAGTCTCAATGAATTCAACCCATTTAGCATGTCGACGGTTCAGTTTTGCTTGACTTTTAATGTGTTTCAAAGATTCATGATCAGAATGTATAACAAATTCCTTGGGCCATAAATAATGTTGCCATGTTTCTAAGGTCCGAACAAGAGCATATAATTCTTTATCATAAGTAGAATAGTTCAGACTAGGCCCACTCAATTTTTCAGAAAAGTATGCAACCGGTTTTCCATCTTGTAATAACACACCTCCTAATCCAATTCCACTAGCATCACATTCAAGCTCAAAAGTCTTATTGAAATTAGGAAGTTGGAGTAAAGGAGCATGTGTCAACTTATCTTTCAATACCGTGAAGGCTTCTTCCTGTGCGGTACCCCAAACAAAAGGCACATCCTTCTTTGTAAGCTCGTTGAGAGGTGCAGCAATGGTGCTGAAATCTCTCACAAAACGCCTATAGAAACCAGCGAGGCCAAGGAAACTCCTCACTTGTGTGACCGTTTTGGGCTGCGGCCAACTCTCAATAGCTTCAATCTTGGCTTTATCAACTTCAATTCCCTGTGGAGTAACAACATAGCCAAGAAAAGATACTCGGTCGGTGCAAAAGGTGCACTTTCCAAGGTTACCAAACAAACGTGCATCACGTAGAGCAATAAAAACAGCACGTAAATGTTCCAAATGTTCCTCCAAAGATTTGCTATAAATCAATATGTCATCAAAGTAAACTACCACAAATCGTCCAATGAAAGCACGTAAAACTTCGTTCATTAACCTCATGAAAGTACTAGGTGCATTAGTTAACCCAAAAGGCATGACTAACCACTCATATAATCCAAACTTAGTTTTAAATGCTGTTTTCCATTCATCTCCCAATTTCATACGAATTTGATGGTAACCACTACGCAAATCAACTTTGGAGAAGATTGTAGAGCCACTCAATTCATCAAGCATATCATCTAGCCTAGGAATAGGATGACGATAACGAATAGTAATATTATTAATGCCTCTACAATCAACGCACATACGCGACGTACCATCCTTTTTCGGCACTAAAATGATAGGAACAGCACAAGGACTAAGGGATTCGCGTATATAACCTTTGTCGAGCAGCTCCTGTACTTGACGCATAATCTCCTTTGTCTCCTCTGGATTGGTACGGTATGGTGCACGGTTGGGTAGCGATACACGTCAAATTAAGTCAATTTGATGCTCAATCCCTCGAATAGGTGGTAATCCCAGTGGCACGTCTTGTGGGAAGACGTCAGCGAACTCCTACAAAATGTTAGTGACAGCAGGGGCAAAGAGGAAGGCGCGTCCTCAATGAAAATAATGCCTCTTTGCACACAACAGATTTGCTAAAATCTAGCTCATCAATATCAGATTTGGTGGCAAGTAAACTTGCACTTTTCAATTTAATTTCAGAAACAACACTAGATGATTTATTATTATGCTTCATTTGTTGCTCAAATTCTTTTGCCACAATCTGATTTTCACTCTTATGTTTCTCCCGTTTTACTTTATTAGCTCTATTAATATCATCTTTCAAAATGGAATCAGGAGTCATAGGAAGCAAAGTAATGTTTTTGTCCTTATGAACAAGAGTATACTGGTTGTTTCTACCATGGTGTATAGCATTTTTATCAAATTGCCATGGTCTACCAAGTAACAAGGAACATGCTTGCATAGGTACCACATCACAATCAACATAATCAGCATATGTAGAGATACTAAAATGCACACGAATAGTACGTGTTACCTTAACCTTGCTGTTGTTGTTGAACCATTGGATGTAGTAAGGATGTGGATGTGGTCTTGTGGTGAGAGATAGCTTCTCCACCATCTCCATGCTAGCCAAGTTGTTGCAGCTCCCTCCATCTATTATGACGCGAATAGAATGTTCCTTCACAACTCCCTCTGTATGGAACTAATTATGCCTCTGATTTTGCTCAGCTTGAATAACCTGCACACTTAAAACACGTTGAGCAACTAAACATTCATACCTGTCAGCATCTTCAGCAGCCATGTATTGCGTCTCATGATCAAAATCATCTCCACCGTGTTCTTCACTTGTAATAAGAGCCAAAGTCTCCTCATCATAGTCACTAGCGGACTCATACCCACCATCCTCAGTAACAATCATCACATGCTTAGATGGGCATTGTCTCACATAATGACCTCCACCCTTTCAATGACGACAAATAATATCATGTGTTTGCCCTGTTGATGCCATGGATGAAGAAGAGCTCTGTGCGGGCCCAGAAGGTGTGCTCTTGGCAGATAGTGGTGGTTTTTCCTGCTTTCTTGTATCATGGTTGGTGGGGGCAGCTGACGGAGGCGCCGGTGCAGCAGAACGTGTGGAAGTAGAGGATGCATGCGGTGTCCATGATGAAGGTCGACCTGTGGAAAAGTTAGTTCAAGCCAATGCCTGTCGATCCTGCACTTCACGTTCAGCTTTGTAAGCAAGATGGAATAAACGAGTGATATTATTATATTCCTTATACTCTAGAATGGTTTGGATCTCTTTATTTAATCCACCCATAAAATGTGCAAGCATAGCTTCATTGTCCTCAACAATACCACATCTAATTATACCAGTTTGTAATTCCTAATAATATTCTTCTACAAAAAAATTCCTTGTCTCAAACGATGCAATTTTTGAAGCAATTCACGTTGATAATATGGTGGAACCCAGTGAGTACGCATAGCATTTTTCAAAGCAGCCCAAGTAGCTGGAATAGGATATAATCTACAATGTTCAGACCACCAAACACATGCAAAACTAGTGAAAGCACAAATAGCAGCAGGAACATGTCTCTCCTCGGGATATTGCAAACATGTAAAACGTTGTTTAGTTTCTAACTCCCATGTAAGATATATATCAGGAACGTATCTACCCTCAAATGGTGGAATATTCAATTTTAGTTTAGGGAGATGGTCATGATCTCATACCTGAGGGGGAGACCTACCATTGCCATTATTTGCATGTGGACGACCTGGTGGTTGTGGTGCTGGTGGTTGCACGTAGTTCTGATTTTGATCAACCTCATCCTCGTAACCTCCTGCATGATCATCCTCCTCCGCATCAGCAGCAGGAGCCATGGAAGTATCAACAACAACACCAATAGTTTGGCCAGGCTCAAGAGGGACACGGCTCGCTCGGCGGAGGGTTGTTTCACGACGTGGAGGTAGTCGTAGTTGTCGTTGTTGTTGCAGAGGTGCGGCAGGTGCAGCCGGTGGTGGTTGTGGAAGACACGCAAGCAGTTCATTAAATTTGTTATCAAGCTTTGTTTCGAACGTCTTCTCAAAGCCGGTTATATTATCCATGGCCTCTTCAAAATTGTTCAACACATCTTGCACCTGTCCAGTCATCATTTGCTGAAACTTATCATGCAACTCCTTATTCGTCATGTTCTTGTTGGGGAACGTAGTAATTTCAAAAATTTCCTACGCACACACAGGATCATGGTGATGCATAGAAACGAGAGGGAAGAGTGTTGTCCACGTACCCTCATAGACCGGAAGCAGAAGCGTTAGCACAACACGGTTGATGTAGTCGTACGTCTTCACGATCTGACCGATCAAGTACCGAACATACGACACCTCCGAGTTCAGCACACGTTCAGCTCGATGACGTCCCACGAACTCCGATCCAACAGAGCTTCGAGGGAGAGTTCTGTCAGCATGACGACATGATGACGGTGATGATGATGCTATCGACGTAGGGCTTCGCCTAAGCACCGCTACGATATGATCGAGGTGGATTATGGTGGAGGGGGGCACCGCACACGGCTGGGAGAGATCAACAGATCAACTTGTGTGTCTAGAGGTGCCCCTGCCCCCGTATATAAAGGAGGGAGGGAGAGGCCGGCCCTAGAGAGGGTGCACCAAGTGTGGGGAGTCCTACTAGGACTCCCAAGTCCTAGTAGGCTTCCCCTTTCCTTTCCGGAGTAGGAGAGAAGGAAAGAGGGGAAGAGGGAAAAGGAAGAGTGGGCTGCACCCCTTTTCCAATTCGGACCAGATGGGGGGCGCATGCCTCCTTCCTTTTGGCCTCTCTCCTCTATTCCCGTATGGCCCAATAAGGCCCAATACTTCTCCTGGTGAATTCCCGTAACTCCCGGTACTCCGAAAATACCCGAATCACTCGGAACCTTTCCGATGTTCGAATATAGTCGTCCAATATATTGATCTTTACGTCTCGACCATTACGAGACTCCTCGTCATGTCCCCGGTCTCATCCGGGACTCTGAACTACCTTCGGTACATCAAATCAAATAAACTCATAATACAATTGTCATCGAACTTTAAGCTCGGACCCTATGGGTTCGAGAACTATGTAGACATGACCGAGACACGTCTCCGGCCAATAACCAATAACGGGACCTGGATGCTCATATTGGCTCCCACATACTCTATGAAGATCTTTATCGGTCAAACCGCATAACAACATACGTTGTTCCCTTTGTCATCGGTATGTTACTTGCCCGAGATTCGATCGTCGGTATCTCAATACCTAGTTCAATCTCGTTACTGGCAAGTCTCTTTACTCGTTCCGTAATACATCATCCCATAACTAACTCATTAGTTACAATGCTTGCAAGCTTATAGTGATGTGTGTTACCGAGTGGGCCCAGAGATACCTCTCCGACAATGGGAGTGACAAATCCTAATCTCAAAATACGCCAACCCAACAAGTACCTTTGGAGACACCTGTAGAGCACCTTTATAATCACCTAGTTACGTTGTGACGTTTGGTAGCACACAAAGTGTTCCTCCGGTAAACGGGAGTTGCATAATCTCATAGTCATAGGAACATGTATAAGTCATGAAGAAAGCATTAGCAACATACTAAATGATCAAGTGCTAAGCTAACGGAATGGGTCAATTCAATCACATCATTCTCCTAATGATGTGATCCCGTTAATCAAATGACAACTCATGTCCATGGCTAGGAAACTCGACCATCTTCAATTAACGAGCTAGTCAAGTAGAGGCATACTAGTGACACTCTGTTTCTCTATGTATTCACACATGTATTATGTTTCCGGTTAATACAATTCTAGAATGAATAATAAACATTTATCATGAAATAAGGAAATAAATAATAACTTTATTATTGCCTCTAGGGCATATTTCCTTCAGTTCTCCCAGTCAGTCTAATCGACTTGTGATCCTACCATGGTTAGCAGCAATAGAAACACAAAAGAATATGATCCTACACACTACTAGAAAATGGCGGTGGTGGGGTGTCACAAATCCATCAAGAAAATCTCAAATTCTTACCAGTTCTTACCCAGCAGCAGGCGGTGACCGGCAACCGTTGTAGTTAAAACTCTCAAAGATTGGATAGAGCGATTGCCAGGTGGTGTCAAACGCATGACGTAGATGTATGTGGAGCTGGGAAGGCTTATGATATGGTAGCAAAAATGTCAGCAATAATCAAATCAGAGATGCAAAGTTGAATAAACGCTCAACGACGATACTGTGCTGGTCCTAGGCTAGACCGTACTAGAGACGCGAGCCTAGAACACGAACAAAATCACGGTGCGGCACATAAACAAGGGAGGAGCACTCTTTGATTCTTTTTCTTCCTTTTTTCACTTTTTTGCACTTTTTTCCTCTCTTTTTTGCTCCGCAACAATTTTTTTTCAAAAAGGTCTACAAATGGTCAAAAAACTGCCTAGCCAGAATTTTCCAGACTTAGTTTTTTTGAGTTTGGAACTATTTTTCTACTGCGGATAGCACGGAAGTTGGAGAGTCCGACTTGGTCACGAATCGAAGTATCGCGTGATCTGGAACTCAAAAACAAAGAAACAAATACTGGACTCAGACTAGGACTGGTGGCGGAGATGAATCTGGTGGAACCCGGGCTGGTGGTTGTATATGGCGATGGTATATCTGGACTCGGATTGGTGGTGGTATATGGCGATGGTATATGTGGACTTGGATTGGTGGTTGTGTATGGCGATGGTATATATGGACTCCTACTGGTTGTTTTATATGGCAGCGGTGATGTATATGGTCGGGTGGTGGTATATGGTAATGAAGATGACGATGGTGCGGCGGCGGCGTGACAACCTGTGAACAGAACTCGAAACTCTAAGGGACTAGACGCTAAGACCAGCAACTCGACACGATGATGCAACCGCAAATTCAACAAAGCAAAACTCGAAAAATACTGCAAACGATCAGATTGGTTCGGATATGATGACCTAACCCTAATTTTTTTGGCTTTTTCGTGGACTATAGGTATGAAGAACAGACTCGACCTAAACTACGAAAAACTATAAAATCTCACCGAGCAACCTGGAAATCAGATACCACTTGATAGAGGCAAAGGGGTCTCGTCTTTTGATGAGATGGTGGCTATCGTTTGTAGGAAGTCGACTTTGAAGATCTGACTACGAACGTGCGAGGACGTCGTGCCTTAGCAATCGCTAAACTAACTCCGAGAGGTTATTGACCATGCCGGAGCACGATTAACCTGACCATGAAGGTCTGTTTCTTGCAGGCAAACGAAGAACAAGAAAGATACTAAGATTGCAATCTGGATATTGCAAATATAAGAGGAATGCTTTATTGATCAAGGTGGGGTTCCGTGACGCCTTTGTCCAGTCGTTGAACACAAACGAAGTACGTGAAGTTGCAGCTATGGCGAAATTTAATCTAAACAAAACCCGAAGTCTAAACGACACCCTAAGGGCTGTATATATGGAGGAAGAGGGGGGAATTTCGTGGCCCTTGGAGGAGGGGTCCGAAACCAACCCTAACTCTTGTTTCCCCACACATACGGACTCTAAAAACAGCCTATACTTCAGTATTTCAAAAATACATGGGCCTGGCCCAATAATAAGGTGAGGCAGCACCAAGAATAGCCTCTGGATGAAAATTATGAAGTGGCATCTTGTATATGTCGTCCAAGGCTTCATGCATTCATTATGGTGGCCTTAAAGTCCTGAAATCATCACTTGAAACTTTGTTCTTGTTTCCCTTACGCATGCCATCATCTCCATGCTTGTTATTGCTCCAATGTTCTTCCTTCTCCAAGCTAGGCCCTTCATTTGTAAGAAAAACAAATGTATCCAATTTAGGCAGCATCATATTCTCATGAACATTAGAATAATTACCAAGAAATGAAAGTACCTGATAATTTAATTGGCGTGCACGAGCTCTAGTAATTGGTCCAGTATGTATAGCAGCAGGGGCTGTGGGTGTAACAATGGTATTGGTGTCGTCATCATAGTATGTGGTGAATCTGTAAGGTGATCATCATCATGCAAGCAATCATTTGAGCGAAGTACCATCACCTAAATTACCTTTGGAGCATCGCTCATGTGTTGTAGGTGAGGTGTCGAAGATCCACTCGTTGTCATCTTCATCTTGATGGAACCATGTGGGGCGCATCTTCTTCCACCATGGCCGTCTCGTCTCCATTGGAGGTATGGACTCGTCATGGATAGGCATGTCGACATGTAGGAGACCTAGCACCAAAAGGGAAAACATACTCGGAGTAGAGGGTAAATCGTTAGAATTCATAGTGGCCTCACATGTCGTGTCAACTATCTCACTCACTAGGTGTTGTGTCTCACTCCCTCCCTCTTGGATGCTCTCACTCGTATGGTTGGTGGAGTCACTCAAGTGGCTCTCAACCTCACATAGGATGTGTGGCATGCTCTCTAGTGTGGGGCTAGTGGTGGTCACACTCATCCTCTCTTAGGAAATGCACTCAATGTCACATATGGTGGAGTCACTCATGTCACTCATGTGGTGGTGGCTCTCCTCACATGGAAATTGGGGCATCTATTCATATGTGGGTGTCGGAGAGATGTTGGTGCAAATGTCTCCATGCTCAACTCCTATCGCCGCCTTGGTTGAAGGGATAATCCCATGCTCAACCTCCTCATCCATAACGCCTCCAAAGATGAATGTCGTAGGATGTGGCAAAACATCACTCTCAACTGAGATCAAAGAGAATGTCTCATCGCGTAGCTTTACTCGTAGTATGAGTCCAATATGGGCGACGTCTTCATGGTGTTGAAGAGGTTAGCGCTCATCACCATGGTCAAAGGGGGTGGCCCTTTCTCAACCGTCTTGTCCCCGTCTTGTTGTTGGAGGCCCATATGATGTGGCACCTCGTAGCTCGTCTCCATGACAGAAGTCCAATTCCCATGCTTGGTCATATTCCTTGAGGGGCTTCTGAAGATGGAAGTGTCGCCCTTGCTTGTAGGTGGTCGCCTTGGACTTTATGAAGTCAATGTAGGCGTACTCGTGGGAAGTAGGCGAAGATGTCGTACGTCCAAAGGCGAAGATGCCTTTATATCACTTGGCGAAGATGCAAAGTGGTGGTGGTAGCCGTAGCTTCCTCTTGGTGGTGCTTGTCATGCGGTCTTCTCTTGAGCTCATGAAGTTTAGTCGTAGCTTGATGTAGAGCTTGTTGGGACATGTAGGTTTGCGCGTGTCGAGCATCTTCATGTTGATGGTGTCGTTGTCGTGCTTGAGCTTGTAGTAGATGTCTTTCATCGTCGTCGTGCACATGTTGCTTGGAGGTGACTTTCCCTTCATGACGATGTGGATCACGAATGTGATGGTGGTCGCCATGTAGATGCGGACGTGGACGACTTGCGCATGCGTTGCATGGGTGCTCTGTAGATGATCGACTTGCTCGTCGTCGCCTTGAGGATGATGAAGGGGAAGAAGACTTGTAGTCGGCCACCATGTCTCGTAGTTGATCCTTTAGTTCGTCCAACTTGGTGTCGATGTAGTCCCTTTTCCTTGCTTCGGAGTGTCGTATGTCGATGGCGAGGTTGTCAATACGCTCTCGCAAGGTAGATTGTGCTCCTTGCATTTCTCGGTGTAGTCGGAAGATGGACGTTTTGGTGATGTAGTTGTTCGTGCCGTCGTTGTTGTCGAAGAACGGAGATGAAATGCCTTGCCTATCCATCACAAGACTCGAGCAAATATGAGTGGAAGAACGGAGAGAACTATACCAATTGTACCTTGACCGATGTTGAGAATGGATCAATGATCACTCAATGATGTAACAAGGAAATAGCACAATTGGTACCGATCTCGTCGATTTCTCCCACCTACACAAGTAAGGCTTATTGTGGAGCTCGGTGAGGATAGTGGCACAAAAATTTAATGCAAAATGTTAGCAAGAGTCAATAATATTGAAAGAGATTCACAAATTCGCAAGTGAAACAATTAGACCAATAGCAATCAGTTGTACACGGAAACGCACACACGGATAGATAAATGGGGTCGTGCAACCAAGGAATGAGCACAAAATGTGTAATCCACGGAAAACACTCGTGTTGCACAACTCAAGAGAGACGCTAGAACGATTGCTCAATAGGCGGATACGACACTTGTACACAACCTATAAGATGCAAAATGTATCAACTTTCTATCCCAAGTGTGCTATGTATGTATGGTTCCCGGTGTTCCTCTCAAGATGATCGGATATGACAATCTTATATGGAATGGGGTATGATGCTATGGCTATTGCTTACAAGCTTCTTTGCTCTCTTTTTCTTTGCTTAAAATCTTATTCTTTTTTTTTATATGGCCACAATGTGAAATGCACAAACCAAGATAGCAATTGTGTATATACGGTGTCAGGACCCCGATTCCAAGTCACATCGATCTAGCCGGTAACACCTCATATCACTTTGCGGCCTCACGCACGGTATCCCACGGGTGTCACCTTACCATGGCCCGGGACCGTTTGCGCCTTTTGGCTCACGTATATGATAGTGTCGCTAGCATCCATATGACAGAGAACCCGGGCCGACATGGCTAGTCGTGAACCCAAAGCGGCACAGACCTATGGAGATAGGCATACATGAATCACATCGAACATGTCGGTCATCAGCGAGTGATTCTGGGCTGTAGCACTGGGCTAACAGGACTCCGGGGAACCCGGGCTGTAGCAGGCTAGGCAGGACTCCGGATATCACCGCGTGATATTTCCCCGAAGGGACAGACATAGGAACGAAGTGAAACACATGCCGGCCAGTCAAGTGTCCTGAGCAGTAGTGCTGGGCTAGCAGGACTCCGGTGAACCGGGCTGTAGCGGACTACTATGGCTCGAGGAACACTAGACTACATTTCCCCATAAGAAAGGCTGCCAAGGATAAACAACTAGATTGTCGGATCCCACTCATACCAAGCATTTCAATCATACACACAATATGCCCGATATGAGTACATACAACATGGCATCACAACAAAACTCTACAACTCAAGTACTTTATTTAAAGGCTCCAGGGAGCCATACACAACATGTTCATACAGATAGGGGTCACATGACCCGACACTCAAGTCATACAATCATACAAGCACATGCGGAAGCAACTAGTCTGAGTACAGACTCTAGAAAGAAAGAAGGCTTCTCGAAGCCTGTCTATCTACATAGGGCCCTCCATGGCCAGGATCACCACCTGGGTGGCTAGTCACTCGTCGACGTCAAGGTCTACGTAGAACCCATCGGAGGGGGCGGTGTTGTCATCTGAAAACAGTAATTAAGCAAACATGAGTACAAAGGTACTCAGCAAGTCTTACATCAGAACCTACTATACATGCTTATTCTCAAGAAGGTGGTGGGGTTAATGCAGCAAGCCAGCTTTGACTCTTGGCTAAACTATCCTACGGAACTCCACCAGTAAAATAGTTTCGCACACGAGTCCACTACTCACCAACACAATACTCCACCGGGGATCCTACCTCGTCATCCTACAAGAGGGCCATCCTCGGTACTCACACTTATCTTGAGTCTTTTAATAGTATCCATTAACTTGTCTATGAACTGTATAGGCAACCAAGTAGTCCTTTACCGCGGACGCGGCTATTCGAGTAGTTTTATACCCTGCAGGGATGTACTTCTTCATACATGCTTTCACCACTTACCGCCGTTTACACGACATGTACTCGGCAACCTTCAAGCGGAAGCCCAGCGAGGGTGTCGGCCACGGCCTACCTAAACACTTAAGTCTCTAGTCCAGAATTATCGCCTATCCAGGTTCCATCCGTAGGGAGTCCGGCCGAGGTTTCCACATACGGCCCCGAACGATGTGAACAGGGTTCCCGAGACACCAAACAGGTGACTCGGTACACCGTGCCACGGTGTATCTACCGCAACATAGCCCACCCCTAGGGTCAGCGCTACGCACGGCCGCCAACACATAACCTACAAGCACCAGAAACTATTTGCAACTCCTGGACAGAGTACTAGGGTGACTAAGAAGCCAAGAGGGTCCATTGGTTTTGGGCCCAATGTACGGTAGTAACTGCATCTTAAATCACACATACAGATCTCAGTTCTTAGGGACGGCCTCAATGAAACAACCCACATGTACTCCTACATGGCCTCTCATCGATACCTTTACCAAAACATGTTCAACACATCCCTCACATTACCGGCATAAGCATTTCACTCTGGCCCATCACCCAGATGAACCAGACCTAACACAACTCTAAGCATAGCAGGCATAGCAAGGTAGGAATCACATACATGGCTCAATCAACTCCTACACATGCTAGTGGGTTTCATCTAGTTACTGTGGCAATGACAGGTCATGCAGAGGATAAGGGTTCAACTACCGTAGCACACAGCAGTTTGAATCGCGTTGTCTTAATGCAGTAAACAAGAGCAGAAGTGAGAACATGGGTTGTATCAGAATGATCAATGGTTGCTTGCCTGATGGAGTGGTAGTGGGATACTGCCCTTCAGTTGGATACTCGTGAATATCCTCGGAGGCAGAACCTACCACGAAGAACACATCGGAACACAATCAATACATGACGATATGCAACAATATGATGCATGCTATGACGTGGCAATATGAATGTGTCTTGGCCTAATGCAAGTTATAATAGAAAGGAATGAACTCATTTGAATCAAAGATTCAAATATTAGCTCATTAAACATGGCCTTAATAGTGCATTTCCTTATTCTGCTTAAACAGCAAGGTAAACTTGTTTTGTCATGCATGAAACCATTACAGATGGATAGATTGAATTTTTCTGATCATTTTTCATATATAAATCTTTGCATTTGGAGCTATGGTTGATTTTCTATGATTTTTAGAAGTTTTAACTATTTTCTGGAAATTCCTGAATAAAAATAAATCCAAAAAATGCATTACTGCGTCAGCATTGCGTCATGCTGACCTCAGCAGGTCAAAGGCGCCAGCCCAGGTCAAACCTGACTGGTGGGCCCCTTCTGTCAGCCTCTCAGCTAATTAACAGGATTAGATTAACACTAATTAGCTGTCAGTGGGGCCTGGGCCCACATGTCAGTGACTGAATTAAATAAAATTAGTTAAAACTAATCCTAGATTAGTTAGCAGACCGGCCCCACCTGTCATAGACTCAGGGGGGGTCTACCTGGGCCCACCCAGGAGTCAAACTGGGTCAAACTCGCCGGCGACTCGACGCCGGCGAGGCCCGAGACGGCGGAGAGCTTCGGATTTGGTCCTCCGGTGACCAAATCGACGGTGGAGACGTGCTACGCGTAGCTGGGGAGCTGCCGCATCCAGTGGTGCAAGTGGTTGGACACGGGGACGCCGAAAACGACGCCGGCGACGACCTTGGCGGTCGCTGGAGTTCGGGCGTGGATGGATTCGACGCTACGGTGCACGGGAGAGGGAGCTGGTGGTGGCTACGGGCTCCTGGTGCTGCGCTGAGCACAACGGTGAGCTTGGCCTTGAGCCACGGTGGCTCTGGCCACGACGGCGCCATGGTCGGCGGCGGGGAGCTCTCGGGTACAGTGGAAGTGGCTACTATAGAGGCCAAACGAGCACGGTAACTAGGGAGAAAGGAAGAGGAGCTCACAGCGGGGGCGGAGAGGGGGTCAGCGAGCTCGGGGAGGACTTGAGGCTGGCAAATCGAACGACGGCGTCCGGCGGCCGTGGAAGGGGAAGAAGGGCACCACGTCGTCTTGGGGTCGTCCGAGCTTGCGTGGGTCGACGGCGAGGTCCAGGGTGACGAGGCGGAGCGATTGGGCTCGTCAGAGGGGCGAGGGAGTGGCTCTGGTGGCAACTACGGCGATCGGCAGCGAGGAACGCGCTCGGCCATCGCGGGAGAGAGTGAGGGAGACGAGGGGGAGAGTGCGAGAGGATGAGAGGGGACGTGGGGGGTCGCGTGGCATCTCTGGACGTCTCCATGCGTCGGCAGAAGCAGGAGGTGGCCGGCGTGTGGCCACGGGCGCCGGCCACGCGCTCCGCGTCCTTCTGGCGCGAGGAGGACGATGACTGGCAGGGCCAGTCGGCTGGGCCGAGCCAGGTGGGCTGGCCAGCACAGGTAAGGCCCAGGTGGGCTTCCCTCTCCCTCTTTTTTTATTTGTTTCTGTTTTTCTATTTAACTGCAACTGCTGGGCTTTATTAAAAATACTAAAACGTTTCCAAAAATCCTGAAAATAATTGTGGCCTCTGTTTAGAATATTTCCAACAGCAAACATTTATTTCCAGAATTATTTAAGCATTTAATTTATTTTATAGCATTTAAATGCCCAAATTCAAATACTTATGATTTAATTCAATGAGCTTCTATTGACCTAGAAAATTGTGCACCAATTCTGCCAGAGGTTTTGACCCAAGACAAAGAGGGTGAACTTTTTAGAAGGGCATTTCAGGTTCATTGAAAATAATTTTAGTAAACCCTAGTTGTTTCCAGGGGGGTGTTGGGGGTTTCTGCCTTCCCCATTTCAAATTTAAGAGAAATTTAAACATGATGCACACTCTAATGCTTGAACTAGCTAGGGTGTGACAACTCACCCCCACTCAAAAGAATCTTGTCCCGAGATTTAGGATCCTCCGGGAAGAAGGTGGGGTACTCAAGTCGAAGACGATCCTCCCTTTCCCAAGTGGCTTCTTTCTCGGAATGGTGTGACCATTGAACCTTGAAAAACTTGATATTATGACGTCGAGTGGTAAGCTCGGCTTGATCAAGGATACGAACGGGATATTCCCGATATGAGAGGTTATCTTGTAGATCAAGCGTTTCGTGGTCCACTCCATGGATGGGATCCGCGAAGCAACGCCTGAGTTGAGAAACGTGGAAGACATCGTGAACTCTGGAAAGATGCGGAGGTAGTTCCAATTGGTAGGCAACTTCTCCTCGTTTGGCAAGAATGCGAAAGGGTCCAATGTAACGAGGGGCCAATTTGCCTTTGATACCGAAACGATGGGTTCCCTTTAATGGAGTAACCCGAAGGTAAGCTTTCTCGTCGACTTCATAAGTCATAGGCTTATGTTTACGATCATATTGACTCTTTTGACGAGATTGGGCTGTTTTCAATTTCTCACGAATAACGCGAACCTGCTCTTCTGCTTCCTGAATCATATCCGGGCCAAAGAGTTGTCTTTCCCCGGTTTCTGACCAGTTAAGAGGCGTTCGACATTTTCGTCCATAGATAACTTCGAAAGGAGCCTTGCCCAAGCTGGCTTGATAACTATTGTTATAGGCAAACTCCGCGAATGGAAGGCAATTCTCCCAACTCATTCCGAACGAGATGACAGAAGCTCGGAGCATATCTTCCAGAATTTGATTGACTCGCTCTACTTGACCACTTTGAGGATGGAAGGCGGTGCTGAAGGAGAGATGAGTTCCCATAGCATTTTGGAAACTTTCCGAAAATCGAGAGGTGAAGAGACTCCCACGGTCTGAGTTAATTTCCAATGGAACACCATGAAGAGACACTATTCGGGAGATGTATAAATCGGCTAGCTGGCTAGCGGTGATACTCTCACGAACAGGTAGAAAGTGGGTTACTTTGGAAAGTCGGTCGATCACGACGAAGATGGCATTATTCCCTCTCTTGGTCCTGGGAAAACCCAGTGATGAAGTCCATACTAATTTTATCCCATTTCCACTCGGGAATAGCCAAAGGTTGAAGGGTGCCAGCAGTCCGTTGATGCTCTGCTTTAACATGACGACAAACGTCGCAATTAGCAATGTATTGAGCGATTTCTCTCTTCATCCTAGTCCACCAAAACCTCTAGCGTAGGTCTTGATACATTTTAGTACTACCGGGATGAATGGTGAGAGGGGATTCATGAGCTTCCTTAAGGATCATCCGCCTCAGGTTTCGTGCCTTTGGAACCACTAGGCGATTCCCAAAGTATACGACACCTTGATCATCAATGGAGAAACAATTCGCGACTCCTTTCTTAATGTTCCTCTTAATACGGGAGACTCCCGGATCTACCTTCTGTGCCTTGATGATCTGATCCGTAAGGGTAGGTTTTGCCACCAGGGTGGATAGGAATCCTCGAGGAACAATGTGAAGATTTAGCTTACGAAATTCCTCATGGAGAAATGGTTGACTTTGTTGTAACATCAGGTTGTTACAATAGGACTTACGGCTTAGCGCATCAGCCATGACATTGGCTTTGCCCGGGGTGTAAGTTATTCCTAAGTCGTAATCCGAGATCAACTCAACCCAACGTCTTTGCCTGAGATTCAAATCTGGTTGGGTGAAGATATATTTCAAACTTTGGTGATCGGTGAAGATCTCGCAACGATTACCGAGGAGGTAATGTCGCCAGGTTTTAAGTGCATGGACTACAGCTGCAAGCTCTAGGTCATGAGTGGGATAATTTTCCTCATGTGGGTGTAATTGCCGTGAAGCATAGGCAATTACCTGACGATCCTGCATGAGTATGCAACCTAGTCCTTGTCGCGAGGCGTCGCAGTAGATAATAAAGTCCTTGGAGAAATCTGGTGGTACCAGTACGGGAGCAGATGTCAGGCGTCTTTTCAGTTCCTGAAAGCTGAACTCGCACTGTGGAGTCCACTCGAACCTTTTATCTTTCTTGAGGAGTTCAGTTAGAGGTTTAGCAACCTTGGAGAAATTCTCGACGAAGCGGCGGCAATAGCTCGCTAAGCCAAGGAAACTCCGAACTTGCTTGACCGTCTCAGGTGGAGTCCAATCAAGGACGGCTTGAACTCGCTCGGGATTGACAGCAATACCCTTACCAGAGATTACATGGCCTAGATAGGTCACTTCTGGCAACCAAAATTCACACTTGGAGAATTTGGCATAAAGGCGATGCTCTCGAAGTTTCATCAATACCAGCCTTAGATGTTCGGCATGTTCCTCTTCATTCTTGGAGTAGATGAGTATGTCATCGAGGTATACTACGACGAATTTATCCAAGTACTCCATGAAAACCGAGTTCATTAATCGTGAGAAGGTGGCTGGGGCATTGGTTAAACCGAAGGACATGACGGTGTACTCGTATTGGCCATAACGAGTAACAAAGGCCGTTTTGGGAATGTCCCCGTTTCTGATTTTGATTTGATGGTAGCCCAACCTCAAATCCATCTTGGAAAAGACTGAGGATCCAGCGAGCTGATCATACAGATCATTGATCCTGGGAAGAGGGTATTTGTTCTTGATGGTGACCAGGTTGACAGGGCGGTAATCCACAACCATTCGATCCGTTCCATCCTTCTTCTTAACGAAGAGGACGGGGCAAGCCCAAGGAGAGGAACTAGGACAGATGAAACCCTTTTTCAAGGACTCATCGAGTTGGTTCTTAAGCTCGGCTAGTTCTAAGGGTGCCATCTTGTAGGGTCTTCTAGAAATTGGAACGGTTCCTGGAACAAGGTCTATCACAAACTCAACATCCCTGTCAGGTGGAACACCTGGCAGTTCTTCTGGAAAGACATCCGGAAAGTCTCGGACTATCGGAACGTCCTCAAGGTCTGGAAGGGGGTTGGCATTTAGGGAGTAAAGCTGGCGCTTGGCCACTCGAGTTAAGACATTGACTGTCTTGCCTGATGGGTGAGTAAGTTGAACGGTTCTAGTGGCACAATCAATCTTAGCATAATGAGCTGACATCCAGTCCATACCCAAGATGATGTTTATGTCTGAGGACTTGAGAGCTATTAAGGATGCAAGGAAGACAAGTCTATCGACAAGAATTTCGTTCCCATGGTTTACTCTAGAAGTTTGCCATTTGGAACCCGGAGTTTGAATTATCATGGAAGTGGGCATGTCACAGAATGTCGTGTTATGAAATCGAACATAGTTCTTGGATATGAATGAATGAGATGCTCCAGTATCGAAAAGAACAGATGCCGGATGGCAGTTAACAAGGAGCGTACCAAGGACGACGTTGGGATCCTCATGAGCCTCCTCGGCTGAAACATAGTTGACATGGCCACGGGCAGTGGTGACCGGCTTGGCGTAGAATGTTTTTCCCGCGGGCTTACCCCGGCCAACGGACTTTCCAGTTTGATTGGGGTTGTTGTTCTGGGGACACTCTCGGCTATAGTGACCCGGCTCTCCACACTTAAAGCATGTCACCACATTGGGGCGTGGGGCAGCATTAGCAGCGGGGCCACCATAGGGCTTGGGCGGTGCAAATTGCTGGTTGGGACGAGGCGCCTCAAAGGATGGCCTCGGGATGAACCTGGGTGGCAGTGCCGTGCTTGGAATCCACACCCGGCGCTTCTGAGCTCCAGAGCCGGATGAAGAGCCAAAATCACGGGAGTGCTTGCGTGAAGCGTCATAATCAGTGTGGCCCGTCTCAGCACTGATGGCTTTATTGACCAACTTCTAAAAGGAGGTGCACTCGTGCAGACGAAGATCTCGGCGAAGCTCAGGGCTAAGTCCCTTGCGGAACCTTGCCTGCTTCTTAGCGTCAGTAGATACCTCTTCAGGGGCATAGCGTGCCAGATTCCCAAATTCACGACTATATGCATCCACAGTCAGTCTTCCTTGGGTGAAGTTGCAGAACTCCTCCCTCTTGTGATCCATGAGACCTTCCGGAATGTGATGCTCGCGGAAAGCCTCACTGAACTCAGCCCAAGTAGTAACTTGGCCGACCGGGCGCATAGCTTCAAAGTTTTCCCACCAAAGGCTAGCAGGGCCTTCGAGGTGATAGGCAGCATAGGTAACCTTGTCGGCTTTGGCTACATTGGCAGAACGTAGCTTGTGAGTGATGCTGTGAAGCCAGTCATCCGCGTCGAGGGGTTCGACGGAATGGTTAAACTTTGGTGGGTACAGCTTGATAAAGTCATTGATTGACACCAAGTCATTTCGCGGGTGGCGTGCAGTGTTCTGCTCAATCCGCTCTAGCAGGCAGTTAGTCTCACGCTTGTTTCTTTCCGCCTCCAGCATTACCTCGGCCAGAGAAGGCGGGTGAGGCAGATTTTCACCCCTAGCTGCACTGGCTTCCCCCTGCTCCGAGGCAGCAGGGTTGCTGCGGGTGTTGACCATCCTAGGAGAAAACAAGACAATGGTTTAGATAAGGATGGCTCAAACTTAGCAAGGAAGTGCAGAATGTAATGGTTAACGCGGAATGCAGGGATGTTCATCCGTATGTCATGGTAATATAGAACTGCCATATATATACCAACGGTCATACACATCATACATAGTTTAGTACAAGCCCAGGCTACAGTACAACTATGATGACAGACATTTCATCTCATCGGAGGCATTCCAAGCTCCTATACATTATTTGTCTACACCTCCGGAATTGACTACACACTAAGTCGTATTCCACAAGTCACGCAGGACAGTGGAGATACAACTACTACAATACTAGTGGTACTACTACTAACTCAGACAGCTCCGTAGTAGTCCTCATAGAAGTCACCTCCGTAGCCTGGAAGTTCAACGTGACCATCCGGGAACAGACGGTCCTGAGGAGCCTGTGGACCATAGGGGCTAGGATGAGGTCTTGGACCAACAAATGGTGGCCTGCGGGGACCACGGGGTGGGGTGATGCCTCCCACATCATGCCAATCCACCATGTCTGGCAGAGCTGATCTCACCGGATACAGATCCCTTGTATCCATACATCCAGCTTGCACCGCAGGTGCAAACTGAGTCAATGTGGCCCAATGATCAGCACGGGTATTGAAAAGCTCCAGCCTCAAGGCACGATTCTCTTGGTCCTTATCTTCGAGCATCTCGGCAGTGGTACGAGTTAATGAGTCCTCCTGAGTGGAGTCAGCATAGATAGCCTGAAGATACCCTTGCGCTCCCGGAAGTGAAGCTGGCATGTAACGGAAGTCGATGTTCCGAAGCAGGCCAGTCCGGACTCGCAAGATGGTCATCATGGAATAGGCAGCATCCTGCACAGCCATCTCAATAGTAACCCCGAGTCCATAGGAACAGTGAAGGGGCTCGGTAGATCCAGGATAAGAAGGAAATATCCTGACGGTGCAGAGATATTGGCTTTGATTAAAGTCGTGGAACTACTCTTAGACGGTGTATTCGGGATACCAACGGTAGCCCGTCTCGATCATTACCCGGACTAACATAGCAGTATGACCGGGCACGTCGAGGCACCGGGTCAGGCGAACCACTTGGTTTTGAACACGGTTGGCCATCTGAAAGCACAACCACAATGCAAAGACATCAGAATTTCTAGGGAAAATTGGACAGCATAACAGCTGTAAATGCTCAGAAAAAGATTTGAGACATCCATAACAGTTCGCAATACCACTCAACAACATCATATCAAGATTCTGATCCAATTAGCAACATACTAAAATAGTAGAAACTGAACTGGGGTTTGTAGCATCAATCCTATAAGCTACTAGGGATTAGTAACACGTGAACCTGATAGAAGGAGAGAGCCTAGTCCTTAACCCACGTTGAATGAGAAGAGAATGACTCAGATCAGAGGCATAGGGTAAAGGAGTAAAACAGCCTTACGTTCCCTCCCACAATCAATTCCCCTACATATAACTAAAGCATTTCTAGACTCGACATCGACCAATTTGGCTCAACGAACCTACAGGTAGTCCGGCTCTGATGCCAACGCTGTCAGGACCCCGATTCCAAGTCACATCGATCTAGCCGGTAACACCTCATATCACTTTGCGGCCTCACGCACGGTATCCCACGGGTGTCGCCTTACCATGGCCCGGGACCGTTTGCGCCTTTTGGCTCACGTATATGATAGTGTCGCTAGCATCCATATGACAGAGAACCCGGGCCGACATGGCTAGTCGTGAACCCAAAGCGGCACAGACCTATGGAGACAGGCATACATGAATCACATCGAACATGTCGGTCATCAGCGAGTGATTCTGGGCTGTAGCACTGGGCTAACAGGACTCCGGGGAACCCGGGCTGTAGCAGGCTAGGCAGGACTCCGGATATCACCGCGTGATATTTCCCCGAAGGGACAGACATAGGAACGAAGTGAAACACATGCCGGCCAGTCAAGTGTCCTGAGCAGTAGTGCTGGGCTAGCAGGACTCCGGTGAACCGGGCTGTAGCGGACTACTATGGCTCGAGGAACACTAGACTACATTTCCCCATAAGAAAGGCTGCCAAGGATAAACAACTAGATTGTCGGATCCCACTCATACCAAGCATTTCAATCATACACACAATATGCTCGATATGAGTACATACAACATGGCATCACAACAAAACTCTACAACTCAAGTACTTTATTTAAAGGCTCCAGGGAGCCATACACAACATGTTCATACAGATAGGGGTCACATGACCCGACACTCAAGTCATACAATCATACAAGCACATGCGGAAGCAACTAGTCTGAGTACAGACTCTAGAAAGAAAGAAGGCTTCTCGAAGCCTGTCTATCTACATAGGGCCCTCCATGGCCAGGATCACCACCTGGGTGGCTAGTCACTCGTCGACGTCAAGGTCTACGTAGAACCCATCGGAGGGGGCGGTGTTGTCATCTGAAAACAGTAATTAAGCAAACATGAGTACAAAGGTACTCAGCAAGTCTTACATCAGAACCTACAATACATGCTTATTCTCAAGAAGGTGGTGGGGTTAATGCAGCAAGCCATCTTTGACTCTTGGCTAAACTATCCTACAGAACTCCACCAGTAAAATAGTTTTGCACACGAGTCCACTACTCACCAACACAATACTCCACCGGGGATCCTCCCTCGTCATCCTACGAGAGGGCCATCCTCGGTACTCACACTTATCTTGAGTCTTTTAGTAGTATCCATTAACTTGTCTATGAACTGTATAGGCAACCAAGTAGTCCTTTACCGCGGACGCGGCTATTCGAATAGTTTTATACCCTGCAGGGGTGTACTTCTTCATACACGCTTTCACCACTTACCGCCGTTTACATGACATGTACTCGGCAACCTTCAAGCGGAAGCCCAACGAGGGTGTCGGCCACGGCCTACCTAAACACTTAAGTCTCTAGTCCAGGTTTATCACCTATCCAGGTTCCATCCATAGGGAGTCCGGCCGAGGTTTCCACATACGGCCTCGAACGATGTGAACAGGGTTCCCGAGACACCAAACGGGTGACTCGGTACACCGTGCTATGGTGTATCTACCGCAACATAGCCCACCCCTAGGGTCAGCGCTACGCACGGCCGCCAACACATAACCTACAAGCACCAGAAACTATTTGCAACTCCTGGACAGAGTACTAGGGTGACTAAGAAGCCGAGAGGGTCCATTGGTTTCGGGCCCAATGTACGGTAGTAACTGCATCTTAAATCACACATACAGATCTCAGTTCTTAGGGACGGCCTCAATGAAACAACCCACCATGTACTCCTACATGGCCTCTCATCGATACCTTTACCAAAACATGTTCAACACATCCCTCACATTACCGGCATAAGCATTTCACTCTGGCCCATCACCCAGATGAACCAGACCTAACACAACTCTAAGCATAGCAGGCATAGCAAGGTAGGAATCACATACATGGCTCAATCAACTCCTACACATGCTAGTGGGTTTCATCTAGTTACTGTGGCAATGACAGGTCATGCAGAGGATAAGGGTTCAACTACCGTAGCACACAGCAGTTTGAATCGCGTTGTCTTAATGCAGTAAACAAGAGCAGAAGCGAGAACATGGGTTTGTATCGGAATGATCAATGGTTGCTTGCCTGATGGAGTGGTAGTGGGATACTGCCCTTCAGTTGGATACTCGTGAATATCCTCGGAGGCAGAACCTACCACGAAGAACACATCGGAACACAATCAACACATGACGATATGCAACAATATGATGCATGCTATGACATGGCAATATGAATGTGTCTTGGCCTAATGCAAGTTATAATAGAAAGGAATGAACTCATTTGAATCAAAGATTCAAATATTAGCTCATTAAACATGGCCTTAATAGTGCATTTCCTTATTCTGCTTAAACAGCAAGGTAAACTTGTTTTGTCATGCATGAAACCATTACAGATGGATAGATTGAATTTTTCTGATCATTTTTCATATATAAATCTTTGCATTTGGAGCTATGGTTGATTTTCTATGATTTTTAGAAGTTTTAACTATTTTCTGGAAATTCCTGAATAAAAATAAATCCAGAAAATGCATTACTGCGTCAGCATTGCGTCATGCTGACCTCAGCAGGTCAAAGGCGCCAGCCCAGGTCAAACCTGACTGGTGGGCCCCTTCTGTCAGCCTCTCAGCTAATTAACAGGATTAGATTAACACTAATTAGCTGTCAGTGGGGCCTGGGCCCACATGTCAGTGACTGATTTAATTAAAATTAATTAAAACTAATCCTAATTAGTTAGCAGACCGGCCCCACCTGTCATAGACTCAGGGGGGTCTACCTGGGCCCACCCAGGAGTCAAACTGGGTCAAACTCGCCGGCGACTCGACGCCGGCGAGGCCCGAGACGGCGGAGAGCTTCGGATTTGGTCCTCCGGTGACCAAATCGACGGTGGAGACGTGCTACGCGTAGCTGGGGAGCTGCCGCATCCAGTGGTGCAAGTGGTTGGACACGGGGACGCCGGAAACGACGCCGGCGACGACCTTGGCGGTCGCCGGAGTTCGGGCGTGGATGGATTCGACGCTACGGTGCACGGGAGAGGGAGCTGGTGGTGGCTACGGGCTCCTGGTGCTGCGCTGAGCACAACGGTGAGCTTGGCCTTGAGCCACGGTGGCTCTAGCCACGACGGCGCCATGGTCGGCGGCGGGGAGCTCTCGGGTAGGTGGAAGTGGCTACTATAGAGGCCAAACGAGCACGGAAGCTAGGGAGAAAGGAAGAGGAGCTCACAGCGGGGTCGGAGAGGGGGTCAGCGAGCTCGGGGAGGACTTGAGGCGGCGAATCGAACGACGGCGTCCGGCGGCCGTGGACGGGGAAGAAGGGCACCACGTCGTCTTGGGGTCGTCCGAGCTTGCGTGGGTCGACGGAGAGGTCCAGGGTGACGAGGCGGAGCGATTGGGCTCGTCGGAGGGGCGAGGGAGTGGCTCTGGTGCAACTACGGCGAATCGCGGCGAGGACGCGCTCGCCATCGGCGGGAGAGAGTGAGGGAGACGAGGGGGGAGAGGTGGAGAGGATGAGAGGGGACGTGGGGGGTTCGCGTGGCATCCCTGGGCGTCTCCAGGCGTCGGCAAAGCAGGAGGTGGCCGGCGTGTGGCCGCGGGCGCCGGCCACGCGCTCCGCGTCCTTCTGGCGCGAGGAGGACAATGACTGGAAGGGCCAGTCGGCTGGAGCCGAGCCAGGTGGGCTGGCCAGCACAGGTAAGGCCCAGGTGGGCTTCCCTCTCTCTTTTTTTCTTTTTATTTGTTTCTGTCATTCTATTTAACTGCAACTGTTGGGCTTTTATTAAAAATACTAAAACGTTTCCAAAAATCCTGAAAATAATTGTGGCCTCTGTTTAGAATATTTCCAACAGCAAACATTTATTTCCAGAATTATTTAAGCATTTAATTTATTTTATAGCATTTAAATGCCCAAATTCAAATACTTATGATTTAATTCAATGAGCTTCTATTGACCTAGAAAATTGTGCACCAATTCTGCCAGAGGTTTTGACCCAAGACAAAGAGGGTGAACTTTTTAGAAGGGCATTTCAGGTTCATTGAAAATAATTTTAGTAAACCCTAGTTGTTTCCAGGGGGGTGTTGGGGGTTTCTGCCTTCCCCATTTCAAATTTAAGAGAAATTTAAACATGATGCACACTCTAATGCTTGAACTAGCTAGGGTGTGACATACGGGAACAATCTTGTGACACAAGGTATGATATGATACCAATATGATATGGTATGTATGCGATGGATGGTGTAGATCACTAATGTGCACAAGTAACGTTGCCCGCAATACTCAAATTGCTAGTCTCGCTAGGCAAGTTGAGGGAGTCCTGGACTAAGGGGTCCTTGGACGTCCGACCTGTTATCTATGGGCTGGACTGATGGGCTGTGAAGATCGAAGACCATACTCGTGTCCGGATTGGACTCTGCTTGGCGTGGAAGGCAAGCTTGGCGACCGAAGATTCCTTTTTATGTAACCGACTCCATGTAAACCCTAGATCCCCTCGGTGTCTATATAAACCGAAGGGGATAGTCCGGAAAGGAGACCACATATACTCATTACCATATTCATAGGCTAGACTTCTAGGGTTTAGCCATTACGATCTCGTGGTAGATCAACTTTTTTAATACTCATATTCATCAAGACCAATCAACCTGAAAGTAGGGTATTACCTACATAGAAAGGGCCCGAACCTGGGTAAATATCGTGTCCCCTGTCTCCTATTACCATCGATCCTAGACGCATAGTTCGGGACCCCCTACCCAAGATCCGCCGGTTTGACACCGACATTGGTGCTTTCATTGAGAGTTCCACTGTGGCGTCAGCAGAAGGCTCGATGGCCCCTTCGATCGTCAATAATGACGCTGCCCAAGGAGGAACCTTCCACCCCGGACAGATCTTCGTATTCGGTGGCTTCGTACTACGGGCCCACTCGCTTGGCCATCTGGAGCAGATCGACAGCTACGCCCCTAGCCATCAGGTCAGATTCGGAAGCCTGAATTACGTTGCGGACGTCCATGGAGATTTGATCTTCAACGCATATGAGACCGTGGCAACCGCTCCCCATCGCCTCGATGAACATGGCCTAAACCTGTCATCGGGGCGTATCCAGGAGATAACTCCTGTAACAGCTTTGGCCTTAAATCCGAAGCAGATCAAGTCGCCCGAAGATGGGAAGCTCAACCCCGTCACGAGGGCTACCGATTCCGCAGCGCTGGAGCCGCACGCAGATTCCATTACATACGGTGTCCGCATCAACGGAACCTTGGACTCGCCTCCGATGTCAAACTTCGAACCCTGTGAGCCCGCGTATAACGAACTCGATCGGTTATCGATCCTCAAGTTCAGTGCCGCAGATGTCTTCCAACACTCGCCCATGGGTGACATGCTAAACTCTCTAAAAAACCTATCACTAGCAAGCGACCCATCTCCGAACTATGTTCGGTTCGAACTCTCTGCGGACGATGGAGAATTTTGTTTCCCACCCGCCGCCCACTTCGTAGCCACTGTTGAAGACCTAACCAGCAGGCCCGACCCCTGCCCCGAAGACATCGACGGTTTAGACGACAGTGAGGGGCAAGGCCAGATCTCATTACCCGTTCGACATGGGAAGACCACTTCCTGGTATGACATGTGTATGAAAGACACACCTCACGACGCTCTCGAGGATGACAAGAAGGATCCGGTCAAGAACAAACCGCCTGGTACACAGCCCAGAAACCGGCACCCTAGGCCACATCGCCCAAGAGAAAACACTGCCAACACCAGAGAAGATGACACCCCGGATAACAAAGACCCTGCTGAGGTAGAATCCGAGCAGGATGAACAAGAAGGCGGGCAGGACAGCTCTGATGAACAGACCACATACGGGTACTCGGAGGACAACAATTATCTCCCACCCTCCGATGAAGAGGAGATCCTCAGCGACGAAGACGTTACCATACCCAAGGAACCTCTCGAGCAGGAGCGCTTTAAACGCCAGCTTATAGCCACTGCAAGGAGCCTAAGAAAGAAGCAGCTACAGCTCCAAGCAAGCCAGGATTTGCTCAATGATAGATGGACTGAGGTATTGGCCGCCGAAGAACACGGCCTTATCAACCCAGTAAAAAGCCACCCAAAGAATAGGTGGCCCTCTCAATACGATGGCAGGGCTATGGAGCCCATACCACCATCGAATAATGCAGCAGGTCGACCACAGTTCGGTCCAGTCAAAGCAGCAGCCCAAGCAGAGCACCATACCTACCCATCCGTCCGTCAAAACAAAACAGCTCAGAGGAATACCCGCGATATCAACCAATACACTGAGGGTAGAGCAGGACGTACACGATCGATGTACAGATCACGAAGATATATCCTGACCGACGATGATGGTCGCCTATTCGGACAATATAAAACCGACCATCCCCGGGCCGTACACCGTAAACGGAACCCGCCGGATGTGCTTCATAGTGTGGCCCAACATAGAGGAGCCTCACACCCTCTCTGCTTCACTAACGAAATAATGGAGCACGAATTCCGAGACAGGTTTAAACCCATCAACATCGAATCATACGATGGAACAACGGATCGCGCGGTATGGATCGAGGATTACCTCCTTCATATTCACATGGCCCAGGGAGACGACCTCCACGCTATTAAATACCTACCTCTCAAGCTTAAAGGGCGAGCTCGGTACTGGCTAAACAGTTTGCTAGAAAATTCCATTGGCAACTGGGAAGATTTGGAAGGCGCCTTTCGAGGCAATTTCCAGGGAACATATGTACGACCATTATATGCCGATGACTTAAGTCACATTGTCCAGGAGCCCGGCGAGTCAGCCAGGGAGCTCTAGACCAGGTTCTTAGTCAAAAAGAACCAAATTGTCGACTGTCCGGACGTAGAAGCCCTTGCGGCCTTCAGACATAGCGTCCGGGACGAATGGCTAGCGCGTCACCTGGGCCAAGAAGGACCCAAATCCATGGTAGCCCTTACCGCTCTTATGACCCGCTTCTGCGCGGGAGAAGACAATTGGCTGGCTCGTAAAAGCAACGACACCAGCAGCCCAGGCACCTCCGAAATCCGAGATGGCAACGGCAAGCCACGACAAACCAAACACAACAGTCGCAGTAATATACACGACACAACGGTGAACGCCGGATTTCACAATCCGAAGCCCGGTCAACGAAAGAAGCCACTAAAGGCAAACCAGGATGAATCATCCACCCTCGACAGGATATTGGACCGACCTTGTCAGATTCACAGTCAACCTGATATGCCAGCTAATCATACCTACCAAAACTGTTGGGTCTTCAAGCAGGCAAGCAAGCTTAACGCTGATCACAAGGGGAGGAGGCCACCAGGCGATAAAGACGACAGATCAGCTTGCCAGCAGAACGCCAGGGGCCAGAAGCAGTTTCCCTCCGACGTTCGACTACTCCGGGAACGCGAATAGCAGTCCATCTTTCGCCACCCACATACTTTACTCACAAAGTTTGCACCACGCGCACATCACTACGCACTCAAGGTACCATGGGCATTGGCGGAAGCATAATATGGACACCCTGCAAGCATTCCAGTAACATTTTCTATCTGCTTACTTTATTTTTTATGTATCATCCCTAAATAACAGGTGACCAGCCGGACATCATCTACAACAGACTCTATCGGAGTCCGGATCCGTACGCTCAGCTAAGGGGCTACTTCCGTTAAGGATTCCCCTCCCCGAGGACGGGCTACGCAGACGTGCGACAGGAGGTCCAAAAATAACTTTTTGTGGAACGCACTCTTTATTCCGAGCCTGTACTATGCCCTCTTTCCTGTGGGCCCGACCCCGTGCATATCAAATAGCCGGGTCCGCGGTCTTTTCTTTATTATTATTATTATATTATTATTATTATTATTACATATATACAAATTTATCATTGGCACATCGCTTCGTTCTCAATAAGTCTCATCCAAACTGATCATCCATACTCTTTTAAGCACGGCCTTAACGACTGCTTTGTAGATACACCTCGGCATACCCTGCCAGGGGCTCGGCATGGGAACGAATGAGCTTCCAGTAAAAGTCCGAATAGCTCTATAGCGTACTTCGGCGTCGCAAGTTTGGCCTTATATGCATCAGCTCCGAATCATTGTCTTGGATCAATAGTTGGGTTGCCCGGCTCCTGTGTTTGCTACCCTACGTTCCGCCCTATCGGCTAGGATAGTAAAGGGAGAACTACTGCGATTGTGCCCTGGCCTAGACCGGATGAGCACCTCCGTAGAGAAAGCCGAAAACTGACTGTCATGATGCGGCAAGAGCTGGTCAACCACTTGATGACTTGTTGGAATCCTTAGTGATTCTCCGTGTAACACGAAGGATCTTTTTCAGATCAGATATGCAAAGCACCACACTCCGCATACACACCAGGGGCTATGTTGTAGCCCCACAATAAAACTCCTATGGTTAAGTGAAAGTGTTAACGCCTTATAGTCTGATTGCCTGGTTCGCCGCATTATCACCTCCTTCATGGACCAAGACGTTGGATAAAGAGTGACTAAGTGCTTTTCCGAACACCCCCGTACTTCCTATGAGGGGGCTGAAGCCGATGACTGGAAAACTTTCAGATTATATTCAAACAACCACACAAGAGGAATTCAAGCTTTCGAGCAAAACACAAATAGATTAACTATAAAGTTGTCTTTTACAATAATCATACACCTCACTCGAACATTATGTTTTTCAAACATTGACCCTCTATCAAGCGGGCGGCCTCCAGGACGTCTTCAAAGTAACTCTTCGGTTCCGAACGGTCCCCGCCCCGGGTGGACCCTTCGTAGCAACGTCGACGGCCTTCATCTTTCCCCAAAATGTCTTGACTCGGGCAAGGGCCATCCGTGCACCTTCAATGCACGCAGATCGCTTCACAACATCGATTCACGGCACCATGTCGACAAGCTTCTGCACCAAACCGAAATAACTACTCGGCACAAGCTCGGTTGGCCACAGCCGGATTATAACATCCTTCATGGCCACGCCAGATACCCTATGAAGTTCGGCCCATTGGGACATCTGCTCATTAAGCAGCAGCGGGCACTTAGATGCACCGAACTGTGACCAAAAAAGATTTTCCGTCGCATATCCAGCTCGCGCTTGGTAATACCGCACCGCATCGGAGGAACTCTTCGGCAAGTCCAAATACTCGTCCGGAGAACTCCACACTTGGTTCAGCTGAGCATAGTTCGGGTCGCCGAACTTAGTCTGCAGCAGAAAAGGCTTTCCAGCCACTATCTCTTTCGCGTGCTGAACCTCCTCATGGAGTGCTCTGGACTCTGATCGTGCTTCTCTTGCCTCCTGTCGGGCCTTGGCAAGTTCAGCCGTTAAGGCTTCATTCTCCTTCTCAAGAATTTCACAGCGGCCAGTGGCATTCTCCAAAGCAAGTGTCATTATGGATACCTTCTCCTTGACCTGGCATCATGCAGCTTGTTCGGCCTTTAGTTCAACCGATGCCTCTTTAGCAGTAGCATCACTAAGCTGGACCCGCTCCTTGGCCTGGACTAGGTCCGCCCAAAGAACCTCCACGGCGGCGGCACCATCTGCATTGTATGCACATTTCATATACAGCACTTTCCTACGTCAAGCACACTGGTGTAAATAATGCTCAAAATACGTACCTTGCAAGTCGTCAAGACGCCTATTGATCAATGCAATGTCATCCTCCACAATATCCAGCTTTTGCTGCAGTTCGGCCACTGCCATACTCTGGGTAGCCACAGGAGGGGCGGCAGCTTGTATTTAAAATTAAACCAAGGTTACTACCTGAGCATATCTCTTTGATCCTCCGATCGCTTCCTTCGGAAGACAATCCGAGTCTCAGGGGCTACTGCATATACAACAAGTGCATTCTGTCAATAAAATTCAATTGACAAAACTACATCGCAAACCTCAAAACCTCTTAGAAGGCTCGTAAAAGCCTCGTTCAATCCACTCTTCGAGGATAGAATCCTTTTAACCACCATAGCCATCAAAGTACGGTGCTCTTCTGAAAGGGGTGCTCGTTGTTGCAAGTCCATCAGCGGCTCCGGCACCCTTGGGTCTTCGGAAACCGCTGCCGAAGTACGGCCTTCCCGTGAAGGATCCCTCCTACTTACCTCCAGAATCGTCTCTGGCTGTAAACCGGATGGTTCGGGGACTCCAGTCTTGATCCCGGAACCTCGAGTGACAGAGGCGTCGCCTTCAGGTAACGCCTTCTCCATTTCTTGTACCACTTGGTGTTCGGGAGGAGCCCTTCGGGACGATACCTCAGTATCATCCCCCCTATCGGGCGATGGGGCCGGAGAAGGCATATCACTCTCCATCATCTCTGGAAGAAGATCTCCCGAGGAGGAGAACGATTGAGAAGCACCAGGCGTTAACCTGTGTGGATGAACATATATTGGATGATTACTTCACCAATAGGAAAAGAATGAGGTGCCCCAGCCACGCTTACGTTTTTCCGTGAGGTTCGTCCTCGTTCGCCCGGCCCAAGCCGCTCGATGACGGTGTTTTTCCCTTCTTGGAAGGCTTCCCCTCCCGACCTTCGGAGGCGGCCCTCTTCTTGCCTTGGAAGGCTTCCTCTACACTTTTGCCCTTGGGTGAAAGGGTTTCGGTTTCCCAAAACGCGACCGCTTGGTACAGTGTCGGAACCAGCATCTTCATCAGCAAGTCGGTCACAGGGCCTTTGGGAAGAACTGCCGGACACCAGATCAGCACCGCTTTCTTTATCTGGTCCTGCACATGGACGGATTGTTCAATATCTTGTTAAGAGATACCTGAATGGAAGGTGCTTGGATACTGAATACTTACCTAAGTGTCTGGATGATTGCAGTCAAGGCCAACGTCTTCGGTGGTGTCCGGCCATTGCTCTCGTTCCCCGAAATATAATTTCCGCATTCCTTCATGTGTAGTGCCGGAGAAGTGCTGTAGGGTCCACCGCCCTTCTAGGTTAAACTCCCACATACGAAGAGGCCGCCGCTGACATGGCAGGATCCGGCGGACTAGCATTATTTGAACGACATTCACAAGATCGATGCCCTTCTCAATAAGGCTTCAGATGCGACTTTGCAGAGTCTGCACTTCATTGACGGATCCCCAGTCCAATCCCTTATTGACCCATGAAGCAAGCTGAACTGGAGGGCCGGGTCCGAACGCGGGTGTAGCCGCCCACTTGGAGCTCCGCGGCTCGTTGACATAAAACCACCCCTGCTGCCACAGGTCTGAAGATTTGGCAAAAGATCCTTCGGGCCAAACCGCACCGGCCAGTTTGCCTATTATGACGCTGCCGCACTCTGCCTGCTCCTCCTCTACCACCTGCAACCTCACATCAAAGGTCTTGAGCCACAAACCGAAGTGCAGAGGAGTCCGGAGCAAGGCCTCACACGTGACGATAAATGTCGAGATGAGGAGAATAGAGTCCGGGGTCAGATCGTGAAGCCCATAGTAAAACATGAGCCCCCGGACGAAGGGGTTAAGCGCAAACCCTAGCCCATGAAGGAAGTGAGACACGAATACAACCCTCTCGCCAGATATGGGGGTCGGTATGACTTGCCCTTGCACCGGGAGCCAATGAAAGATTTCCGAGGTCAGGTACCTCGCTACGCGAAGCTCCGCAATGTCCTCCTCTGTGACAGAAGAAGCCACCCACCGGCCCTGACGGTTGGATCCGGACATGACTAAGGCTGGTGGTGATTGGAACCCGAGGGTTGGAACTTGGGGTGGCTGGGTTGAGGAAGGAGCAAGCGCAAGGGAAGAAGAAGAGACATGCTCTCTATAAAAAGGCCCCGGATATTGGGCGTCTCTCCCAGGGTCTCTAAACTTACCTATCACCAAGGAGTTGTACCCAGGGGAGGGTTGGGTTACCCACGCCTGCATTAATGAAAATCCCGTAAATAAAGGGACACGATCTCTGCCCTGACGAGACGTGCCAGTAAAACCGCACCCCGAGACGTGGGGCGGCTCGCTAGCTGACGGTTGGAAATAGCAACCGGGCAGGCATGATGTGATGTCATAAACAATTATCAACAAGTTGAGCTCATGGAATATTATACTCTCTACACAAAGGTCCGGATATACTTACTTCGCCTGAAGACTGTTCTGGAGGTCGGAAGGAGGGAACCTGCCTTGCAATGCCGAAGACAAATCTGCGCGCCGGACTCCTCGTCATTGAAGCCAGGTTCAGGGGCTACTAAGGGAGTCCTGGACTAAGGGGTCCTTGGACGTCTGGCCTGTTATCTATGGGTCGGGCTGATGGGCTGTGAAGATCGAAGACCATACTCGTGTCCGGATTGGACTCTGCTTGGCATGGAAGGCAAGCTTGGCGACCGAAGATTCCTTTTTATGTAACCGACTCCATGTAAACCCTAGATCCCCTCGGTGTCTATATAAACTGAAGGGGATAGTCCGGAAAGGAGACCACATATACTCATTACCATATTCATAGGCTAGACTTCTAGGGTTTAGCCATTACGATCTCGTGGTAGATCAACTCTTGTAATACTCATATTCATCAAGATCAATCAAGCAGGAAGTAGGGTATTACCTCAATAGAGAGGGCCCAAACCTGGGTAAACATCGTGTCCCCTGTCTCTTGTTACCATCGATCCTAGATGCACAGTTCGGGACCCCCTACCCGAGATCCGCCGGTTTTGACACCGACACAAGTGACGCAAAATGGGCTAGGGGTTATCAATGCAATGGCAAGGAGAATATACAATGGATGTCATCGAGGTTACCGTCCTTACTCACGGTGGTGTCAATGGTGAAGTGGTCAATGTCGATGATGACCTCGTGGCGATGATAAGTGGCGGTGTTCTCAACGTTGAACCGTACCTAATTATCCAAAACACCTTAGGAAACGGGAAAACTCGTGAACTCAAAATCTCAAAGGCAAATGTCAAATGGTGGTAGCGGGAATGCGGTGGTGGTTGCGGAAGTATTGGTGGAAACCCTGTCAAAATGGGTTATGGTGGAGTGGTATGATGGCCTATACACGGTGTCGGAGTTGAAAGCACGGTCCCTAAGTAGCCGAGACACCTTAGGAGACACAACTCACAACACTAACAAAATTGGGTTAAGTTGGGGTGGCAGAGGTGTATGGTGGGCATTCCTATGTGGTGGTTATGGTAGTGGTTTATGAAGAAGCAATCATCCCTAAGGAGCCTAAACACCTTAGGAGACTCGAATCACAACTCAAACAACCTTAAATGCTAAGGGGAACAAAATGGGTTAGCTTGCGGAAGGCTATGGTGGTTTTGCGGAAGATATGGTGGAAGCCCTAGGCAAAGATTCCAAAGTTGCAAAAAAATTATGGAGTCAAATGATGATGGTAGTATTTTTGTGTGTAGGGGGATGTCAATAGCTTCAAATTGAGCTAAATCACGTAAAAACGGACCCCGAATGAATTAGTTATGGTCAAAACGGTGAAACACCGAAGATTGAAATGCCAGGGGCTGGACATCGGGGGTTTGGCCAGAAATTCGGGACTTGATGTCCAGAACTGTCGGATCACGGGTTCCAGCAAAACCCTCGAGGTTTGAACACTGGGGTGCGCGCGAAGGTTTTCTCCCTATCGATCCACGCCCTAGCTCGCTAAGATCTCGCGGATGAACTCGACGAACTCACAAGACAAAGACACAAGATTTATACTGGTTCGGGCCACCGTTGTGGTGTAATACCCTACTCCTGTGTGGTAGTGGTGGATTGCCTCTTGGGCTGATGATGAACAGTACAAGGGGGAGAACAGCCTCGTGAGATTGAGGTGTTCTTGTGCTTGGCGAACTTGTGTGGGTGAGATGCCTTTGAATGAGTTCTCTCTTTTCTCACCCGAATCCGTTCTCTCTCTACTGTGGTGGCTAGTTCTACTTATATAGGCCCTGGTCCTCTCCCCAAATATTGAGCGGGAAGGGAGCCAACAACGGCCAATTTGAAAGGGGACAGCTAGTACATCTTATCCTGACAAAAGTAGTCTTCGCCTGCAAAAGGCTCGGGTAGCAACGCCGTCTTGAGCTCCACGGTGACCTCCGTCTTGCTGTCCTGCTAGTCTTGGTCTCGTTGCACCAATATGGAAACCTTTGATTGATGCCTCGGTACCAATGAGGAAGCAAGGACACTGCGCGCTAGCGCCCGCCTGATCTCGATCGTCATGGCTCACATCACGAGGACCTCGCGAGGTTTGCCTTGCCTTGATCTCTTCGCCCCTCGTGAGCCTGCCTAGCGAGGCCGCTCCTGAGGAGGTCTTGCCTCGTCCGCCTCGCGAGGGTCTTGAATACCTCGTTGATGAAGATGGGCCGTACAGACCAGCCAGCCCAGCCACGCTGAGGGAGTCCTGGATTAGGGGGTGTCCGGATAGCCGGACTATAACCTTCGACCGGACTCTCGGACTATGAAGATACAAGATTGAAGACTTTGTCCCGTGTCCGGATGGGACTTTCCTTGGCGTGGAAGGCAAGCTTGGCAATACGGATATGTAGATCTCCTCCCATTGTAACCGACTCTGTGTAACCCTAGCCCTCTCCGGTGTCTATATAAACCGGAGGGTTTTAGTCCATAGAAAAAAGGACAATCATACCATAAGCTAGCTTCTAGGGTTTAGCCTCTTTGATCTCGTGGTAGATCTACTCTTGTACTGCCCATATCATCAATATTAATCAAGCAGGAGTAGGGTTTTACCTCCATCGAGAGGGCCCAAACCTGGGTAAAAACACTATGTCCCTTGTCTCCTGTTACCATCCGCCTAGATGCACAGTTCGGGACCCCCTACCCGAGATCCGCCGATTTTGACTCCGGCATTGGTGCTTTCATTGAGAGTTCCTCTGTGTCGTCACCTTTAGGCCCGATGGCTCCTCCGATCATCAACAACGATGCGGTCTAGGGTGAGACCTTTCTCCCCGGATAGATCTTCGTGTTCGGCGGCTTTGCACTGCGGGCTAATTCGCTTGGCCATCTGGAGCAGATTGACAGCTACGCCCCTGGCCATCAGGTCAGATTTGGAAGTTTGAACTACACGACCGACATCCGCGGAGACTTGATCTTTGACGGATTCGAGCCACAGCCGGGCGCGCCGCACTGTCACGATGGGTATGACCTAGCTCTGACGCCGAACAGTACCCTAGAGGCCGCGCCCGCATCAGCTCCGACCCTTAGCTCGGAGCCAACTGCGCCGATCGAGGACGGGTGGCTAGACACCGTCTCGGGGGCTGCAGTCTCAATGGTGATCGAGCCGAACACCAGCCTCATCCTCTGCGAAGCCCGTGACTCCAAGGTGCCAGACTCTTTTCCGGACTCCGAACCTTCCGCGCCCCTGCCAATCGAATCCGATTGGGCGCCGATCATGGAATTCACCGCCGTAGATATCTTTCAGCACTCGCCCTTCGGCGACATCCTAAATTCACTAAGGTCTCTCTCTTTGTCAGGAGAGCCCTGGCCGGACTATGGCCAACAGGATTGGGATGCGGACGACGAAGAAATTCGATGCCCACCCACCACCCACTTCGTAACCACTGTCGATGATTTAACCGACATGCTCGACTTCGACTCTGAAGACATCGACGGTATCGACAACGATGTAGGAGACAAACATGAACCAGTGCCTATAGGGCACTGGAAAGCCACCTCGTCATATGACATATATATGGTGGATACACCCAAAGAAGGCAATGGCGACGGAACAATAGGGGATGACCCCTCCAAGAAGCAACCCAAGCGCCGGCGTCAGCGGCGCCGCTCTAAGTCCCGCCAAAGCAAAAACGGTGATGTCGGCACGGGAGATAATAACAACCCGGACAGTGTCGAAGACAATTCCCTCCAGCAAGATTCAGCGCAGGAGGATGGAGAAGCCAGCCCCCCTGAGAGAGCGGCAGACAGAGAAGAAGACGATGATAATTACATGCCTCCCTCCGAAGACGAGGCAAGCCTCGGCGACGACGAATTTGTCGTGCCTGAGGATCCCGTTGAACAAGAGCACTTTAAGCGCAGGCTTATGGCCACGGCGAGTAGCCTTAAGAAAAAACAGCAACAGCTTAGAGCTGATCAAGACTTGCTAGCCGACAGATGGACGGAAGTCCTTGCGGCCGAGGAATACGAACTCGAACGCCCCTCCAAGAGCTGCCCAAAGCGCAGGTTGCTACCCCGTTTAGAGGAGGAAGCATTTAAACCTACATCACCAGCGCATGATGCGGCTGACCGGCCACCTCACGGCCGCGACAGAGAGTCCTCCCGGCCCTCCACTCAAGCCGCACCCCGGCGTCACTCAAAAAAATACCAAGGCACGGGGAAATGCGCTAGACCTGCGAGATATGTTGGAAGACAGGGCAAGGCAAACAAGATCGATCTACGGATCACGCGGGCGCCCCATGACACGAGACGATAACCGTCACACCGGATACAGTAAATCCGGTCGGGCCGAACACAGTAGACAAAGCTCATTTGAGCTACGTCGTGATATAGCCCAGTACAGAGGCGCCGCACACCCCCTATGCTTCACAGATGAAGTAATGGATCATCAAATCCCAGAGGGTTTCAAACCCGTAAACATTGAATCATACGATGGCACAACAGATCCTGCGGTATGGATCGAGGACTATCTCCTTCATATCCACATGGCCCGTGGCGATGATCTACACGCCATCAAATACCTCCCACTCAAGCTTAAAGGACCATCTCGGCATTGGCTTAACAGGCTGCCAGCAGAATCAATTGGTTGTTGGGAGGACCTGGAAGTCGCATTCCTCGACAATTTCCAGGGCACTTATGTGCGACCACCAGACGCCGATGACCTGAGCCACATAATTCAGCAGCCAAAAGAATCTACCAGACAATTCTGGACACGGTTCCTAACCAAGAAAAATCAAATCGTCGACTGTCCGGACGCAGAGGCCCTAGTAGCCTTCAAGCATAACATCCGTGACGAGTGGCTTGCCCGGCACCTTGGACAGGAAAAGCCGAAATCTATGGCAGCCCTCACGACACTCATGACCCGCTTTTGCGCGGGAGAAGACAACTGGCTGGCTCGTAGCAATAACATGACCAAGAGCCCTGGTAATTCGGATACCAAGGACAGCAATGTCAGGTCGCGTCGCAACAAGCATAAGCGCTGCATTAACAGCGACAACGCTGAAGATACAGCAGTTAATGCGGGATTCAGAGGCTCTAAGCCCGGTCAGCGGAAAAAGCCATTTAAGAGGAACACTCTGGGCCCGTCCAGTTTGGACCGTATACTCGATCGCTCGTGCCAGATACATCGCACCCCCGAAAAACCAGCCAATCACACCAACAGGGATTGTTCGGTGTTCAAGCAGGCCGGCAAGTTAAATGCCAAAAACAGAGACAAGGGGCTGCACAGCGACGAGGACGAAGAGCCCCGGCCACCGAACAATAGTGGATAGAAGGGCTTCCCCCCACAAGTGCGGACGATGAACATGATATACGCAACCCACATCCCCAAAAGGGAGCGGAAGCGTGCACTCAGGGACGTATACGCGTTGGAGCCAGTCGCCCCAAAGTTCAACCCATGGTCCTCCTACCCGATCACTTTTGATCGAAGGGACCACCCCACTAGCATCCGCCATGGCGGATTCGCCGCATTGGTTCTAGACCCAATCATTGACGGATTTCACCTCACTAGAGTCCTTATGGACGGCGGCAGCAGCCTGAACCTGCTTTATCCGGATACAGTGCGGAAAATCGGTATAGATCCCTCAAGGATTAAACCCACAAAAATGACCTTTAAAGGTGTCATACCAGGTGTATAGGCCAACTGTACAGGCTCAGTTACACTTGAAGTGGTCTTTGGATCCCCGGATAATTTCCGAACCGAGGAGTTAATCTTCGACATAGTCCTGTTCCACAGTGGCTATCACGCACTGCTCGGACGAACCGCATTTGCAAAGTTCAATGTGGTGCCGCACTACGCATATCTCAAGCTCAAGATGCCAGGCCCTCGAGGAGTCATTACGGTCAATGGAAACACCGAACGCTCTCTCCAAACGAAGGAGCACACGGCGGCCCTCATAGCAGAAGTACAAAGCAGCCTCTCAAGGCAATTCTCCAATCCGGCTATTAAATGTCCGGACACCGTCAAGCGCGCCCGGAGTAACCTACAACAAGACCGCCTGGCATGTTTCGAGCAAGTGTAGCAATACGGCCCCAACCCCAGCCCTCACGAAACCGCGAAATCAGTACTACGCGTACATAACTATGCTCTAAAAATACCATGTGCACAGGGGGAGGGGCACGACCACGGCACGCCCAAAAATGCGGCTCAACCGCACTCGGGCTCCCGATTTTGTCATTATTTCCTACTTTCAGGACTCCACTCTTCGGAAGGCCTGTCCAGCAATACAACCGCCGAACACACGATGCAACAACCAAGGAGGCAGAAAGCTACGTCAAATTCCCAGGTGGTCTCTATAATGAGCAAAATACCTGTCTTACATACTGTCTCGCAGCTCGCCCCTGGAGGGGGACATGTCAAATAGTCCCATCTCTTGCTTATCGCACTATTTGTATCGTTCTGCTTTCACAGCAGCCTTTTAAAATAAACAATGCTTAGCTTCAGCTTATTATTGCATTCTCTATTCATTTCTTTTTCAATACATATGTTCATTTATGACATTTAGCACCCGTACACTTTGGTACGGTCCATACGCCAGGGGCTCAAGCACCCCTTAATACGGCATGAGAAGTCCGAACACTTTCACAAAGTGCGGCCCTCCGAACTTATAGCATTATATGCATCAGCTCCGAATCATGTCTTTGGTCAATAGTTGGGTTTGCCCGGCTCCCATGTTTTGGTACCTTACGTTCCGCTATATCGGCTATGGTAGCGCTGGGAGAACTACTGCGATTGTGCCCCGGTTGAGCTGGGCTAAGCACCTCAGTAGAGAAAGCTAAAACTGACTGTCATGATAGGGCGAGAGTTGGTCGCTGTTCGGGAGGTTTCGAGTCCCTAAAGACTTATGCCGCTTAGAGAGAGGAGTCGGCTTTGTCCGGCCCAGGCGTTTATAGCGCCCCGAACTCGGTCTTCCGAACACTAGGGGCTTCGCCGAAATTTAAAATTATAGAATTCTCTGGCTAAGTGAGAGTGATAACGCACTATAGTCTGATTGCCTTATTCGTTGTGCTGAGCACCTCCCTCGAAGGACCCAAGAATGGGAAAAAGAGTGCTCAGGTTTATCCCGAACACCCCAGCACTCGTGGCATGGGGGCAGAAGCCGACGACTCGCCATCTCTCAGACTCGATAAACGGCCGCATAGAAGGTAATATTTTAAATTAAAACAAGCGTTGCATAGCGCATATGAACAAGTTTTCAGCGCACAGGATAAAACGAACAAGTTCTCTCAAATATTACATCTTTGGAACATTCGTCCGCCACAAGGCGGGCGCCCTTCAGGACGCCCTCATAATACATCTCGGGGTGGCGATGCTCCTTGCCCTGCGGTGGCCCGTCCTTCACAAGCTTCTCCGCATCCATCTTGCCCCAGTGGACTTTAGCGCGGGCAAGCACCCTACGGGCACCTTCGATGCAGACGGAGCGCTTGACGACTTCAAGCCACAGACAGGCATCCACCAGCCGCCGCACCAGCCCGAAGTAGCTCCCAGGCAGGGCCTCTCCAGGCCACAGCCGAACTATAAGGCCCTTCATGGCCTGTTCGGCCACCTTATGGAGCTCGACCAGTTGCTTCAGCTGGTCGCTCAAGGGCACCGAGTGTCCGGCCTCAGCATACTAAGACCAGAACACCTTCTCCGTCGAGCTGCCCTCCTCGGCCCAGTAGAAGGTGGCAGCATCTGACACGTTACGGGGCAAATCTGCGAATGCTCCTGGAGAGCTCCGGATTCGGGTAAGTAACAAGTAATTCACTTTCACGTGCTTGCTTTGCATAAAGAATGCCTTACCCGCCGCTATCTTCTTTATCGCCTCAACTTCCTGGAGGGCTTTCTGGGCTTCGGCCTTGGCAGACTTGGCGCTTTCAAGGGCCGCCGCGAGCTCAGACTCTCGCGTCTTTGAGTCAAGCTCCAAACTCGCATGTTTTTTCATGAGAGCCTGGAGCTCTTGCTGCACCTCGCCAACCCACGCCTCATGTTTCTCCCGCTCGGTGCGCTCCGTGGCCGCCTTCTTTTCGGCCTCGGAAAGTGCTTGCTTAAGGGTCGCCACCTCAGTCGTGGCCCCTAGGACACCAATAGCGATCCTGTCATTTTTTGCAACTGCATCTTTTTAAATATACTCCACAAGGTATTACTTACCTTATTTTTCCTCGAGCTCCTTTTTAGCAAGGCCGAGCTCTTGCTCAGACCGCTCGAGACTCTGCTTCAGCGCATCCACCTCCGCAGTCAGTGCGACAGAGGCCAGCAGCGAAGCCTGCATACGCATATTGACTTAATTATGTTAGACTCCTGTGAATGTTGTTAGATCCTCTATTCGGCTTTTCTTTCCGAACGCCAAACAGAGCATCAGGGGCTACTGTCTATGCAGTAATATTTTCACATATTTTTCACATACCTCAAAGCCTGTTAGCAGGCTGGCACAGGCTTCAGTCAGCCTGCTTTTGGCGGACTGAACCTTCTTCATCACCGCACTCATAATAGTGCGGTGCTCCTCGTCGATGGAGGCGCCGCTAAGCACCTCCGGCAAATTATCCGGTGCCTCCGGTTGGACGGAGGTCACCGGCGTCGGAGGCTTGCCCTTCTTACTAGGGGGGCGCCTGCCGGACTCCGGAACCATTGAAGGTTCCGGTGCGGTGTCCGGCCCAGGGCCGGACTTGGAGCCCTTGGGGGTTTTTTCCCCTTTGCGCCTGGGGTCCGGGAGGTCGCCTTGAGGCGCCTCCAGGACCACCTCCTCCTGGCTTGGAACCTTTTGGGACAACACCTCAGCGTCGTCCGTAGGGTGGGGGGAGGTAGCGTTCGAAAGTGAAAAACTATTCACATCCGACGAATCCAGGGAGCCGCTCGACGACACGTCGAGTCGGGCTTTGGGCGGACTGCATAATTATATTCGGCGTCAGGAGAAGCTATGCAATAAAGGAACGCCATGAGTCACTTGGGTATCCGAATACTTACGATTTTGCCAGGGGCTTGGCCCTGAGCGGCCACTCCTCTTCGCCGTCGTCGGCGTTGGTGGAGTAGTCTGTAGGGAGGGTCCTCCCTTTCTTGGACCCTCCGGCCTCCCCAGTCGGGGCGACCTTCCTTTTCTTTTCTCCCCCTGCTGGGGAAGAAACCTCTCTTTCCTCCTCCTCGTCTTCGTGGGAGGAGTGCGCCTCGGAGTCATCGGACGATGAGTCCAACTCCACCGGGCGCCGGGAACTCTTCTGGGTTCTCGTGGCCTTCTTCTTGGCCTTCTTCTCCGGCACCATGTAAGGTGCCGGAGCCAGCAGCTCCACCAAGCGGGCGTCCGCTGGGTCTTCAGGCAAAGGAGCTGGACAGTTGATCTGTTCGGCCGCCCTCTGCCAGTCATGTCAAAGGCATGGGGGCTTAGATCCTGCATAGAGTCAAACTATGAAAGACAAATATCCTGTAAGAGGTAAAAACAGCTTACCGCGTTGGCTTGACGCTGCGCGCTGAATCCGCGATCCTCGGTAGCGGATGCGGGAGCCTCGGCGCCCTTGAATAGCACCTTCTAGGCATCTTCGTACGTTGTGTCGAAGAGCCTGCTCAGAGTTCGGTGCTGGGCCGGGTTGAACTCCCACAAGCTGAAATCCCGTTGTTGGCACGGGAGGATCCGGCGGATGAGCATGACCTGGACTACGTTAACAAGTTTGAGCTTCTTGCTCACTAGGTTTTGGATGCATGTTTGGAGTCTGGCCAGCTCTCCTTTTTTACCCCACGGCAGGCCCTTCTCTTTCCAGGAGGTGAGCCGCGTAGGGATTCCGGATCGGAACTCGGGGACTGTGACCCATTCAGGGTCATGCGGCTCGGTGATGTAAAACCACCCCAATTGCCACCCCTTCATGGTCTCCACGAAGGAGCCCTCGAGCCATAGGATGTTGGGCATCTTGCCCACCATGGCGCCTCCGCACTCTGCCTGGCGGCCGCCCACTACCTTCGGCTTGACATTGAAGGTCTTCAGCCATAGGCTGAAATGGGGCTGGATGCAGAGGAAGGCCTCGCACACGACGATGAACACCGAGATGTTGAGGATGAAGTTCGGGGCCAGATCGTGGAAGTCCAGGCCGTAGTAGAACATGAGTCCCTGGACAAATGGGTGGAGAGGGAAGCCTAGTCCACGGAGGAAATGGGTGAGGAACACCACCCTCTCATGGGGCCTGGGGGTGGGGATGAGCTACCCCTCGTCTGGGAGCCGGTGCGCGATGTCGTCAGACAAGTATCCGACTTTCCTCAGCTTCTTGATGTGTCCCTCTGTAACGGAGGAGACCATCCACTTGCCTCCCGCTCCGGACATGGCTGGAGAAGGTTGAGGTGGGGAATGCGGACTTGGGCGCTGGAGCTTGAGTGCGCGAAAATGGATGAGCAAAGGAGGAAGAAGGCGTGGATGGAAAGGCAGATCCTTATCCCCTTATATGGGCGGACGAAACTATGCGTCCCCACCAGCCTGGTAAAACTCGCTTATCTCCCAAGCGCCGTAATCAGTGGCGCGGTTGGGTTACCCACGTCCGTATTGATGAGAATCCCGTAAATAAAGGGGGACACGATCTCTGCTTCGACAAGACGTGCCAAGGAAACCGCCTCGCAAAACGCGCTGAGGTGGGACAGTAAAAACGGTTCAAATAAAGGCTTGGCTGTGGCATGGTGACACGCTACGGAATACGTCAGCAGATTAGATTTGTGTAAATATTATTCTCTCTACGACAGTATGTGGAACTTATTTTGCAGAGCCGGACACTGTCCTTGTGTTCAAAATCTTCTATGAAGTATTCGGAGGAGGAACCCGCTTGCAATGCCGAAGACAATCTGTGCGCCAGACTCTTCGTCATTGAAGCCTGGTTCAGGGGCTACTGAGGGAGTCCTAGATTAGGGGGTGTCCGGATAGCCGGACTATAACCTTTGGTCGGACTCTCGGACTATGAAGATACAAGATTGAATACTTCGTCCCATGTCCGGATGGGACTTTCCTTGACGTGGAAGGCAAGCTTGGCAATACGGATATGTAGATCTCCTCCCATTGTAACCGACTCTGTGTAACCCTAGCCCTCTCCGGTGTCTATATAAACCGGAGGGTTTTAGTCCATAGAAAAAAGGACAATCATCCCATAGGCTAGCTTCTAGGGTTTAGCCTCTTTGATCTCGTGGTAGATCTACTCTTGTACTACCCATATCATCAATATTAATCAAGCAGGAGTAGGGTTTTACCTCCATCGAGAGGGCCCGAACCTGGGTAAAAACACTGTGTCCCTTGTCTCCTGTTACCATCCGCCTAGATGCACAGTTCGGGACCCCCTACCCAAGATCTGCCGGTTTTGACACCGACACACGCCGTGGGCCGCAGGCAGGCAAGTCTGGGGACCCCCGTTCCCAGAACGCCGACAATAGCCCCCGGGCCCAAGGCGCGCTCGGGCTTGGCTTCGAGGCGAAGCCAAAGATCAAGCGCGGAGTGCCGCGGGCCCCAAAAGCCTGCGGCCTCGGTTGACGCGTGGTTGTTGATTGGACGTGGGCGTCTCCGCTTCCCCATGCTGCATCGGCAACTGCCCAAATTGACAAGTCCGTGCGACATGCAAGGAAAACCATCATTACTGTGATCATGGGGGGGCGCTGGTTGGCGTTCTCCTACTATAAATGAGGAAGGGGGCGGAGCCCCCGTCCCCCACTTCTTCCCATTCCGCCTGCTTCTTCCTCCTCTGCTCCACCACCGACTCCAATGGCGCCGATCCGAAGGTTCTCAGCTGACGAGAAGGGAAAGATTCCCCTCGACATGCCAGCGCTGCTTCCGCCGAAGAAGGGGTCGGTCCACCGTCGCGACGCTGCGACAATGCAGGTGGTGACGAGGCCTTGGTCTGAGCGGCCTCCTCCTGGGTATCCACTGCCCTTGCACACCCAAGCTAGGGGCTCGGGAGGAAGGAGCAACGAGCATCGGTGCACGCACTGCGGCCAAGGTCGACACGCTGCGGCGACGAGTGCCGTCGCTCCTGGAGTCCACGTCGCGGGCTCCTCACGGGAGCTCGTGCTGTGGGCGGTGATGCCCCCAAGCTCCTGGATCCACTTCCCGCGCTTCTTCTCTGACGTGCTGCCGCCGAGGGGGCCTCTCGAACTCTGGTTGTAGCATGATGACTGCGACGCTCCGGCGACCGGAGCATAGGTTGAAGCAGTCTCCAGCGGGAAGATCTTCATGACCCGTGGCTGGGGCGAGGTCGTGTGGGTTTGCCGTGCGGAGGGCGCCCTCGCGATCCACTTCGAGTATGACGGCGCCTCCATGCTTTTCTTCAAGGTCTTCGACACGGAGGGTCGCCGTTTGGAGTGTTTCCCCGAAGGTGAGCACCAGGATGAGGCGCGCCCCACTCGCGGCTGCTCCAGCAGCAGCGACTCTTGGGAGTCCAGCGGTTCTCCCGAGCTTTATGAAACTCCAGAGACGAGCGACGACAGCTACGTGCCCCCGAGCTCTCGCCGCGCCCTGAGCAGGGCCGCAAAGTCCGGCCGCCGTCGTCGCTGATCTGGATGGGGTTGGCGCCGGCCTCCTGCGGCCCACTGTTGATGATGGCGTCGGCCGCGGGGGTGTGTAGATAGGATTCTCCTAGGTTCTCGTCTTTTGTTCCCTGCGAGGAATCGAGAAGTACCCCGTGGGGGCGTTTAAAGAGTCTGCAATGTCTTTTGTTAATATTATCCCAATTATGGAAGCCTTGTGAGTGCAAGTCATGTTTAGGCTCGGTCTTCCCTTTCCAATCTCGCGACAGCTTGTTGCTCTATGCTGTCAGGTCCTGGTCCCCAGGCAAGCTTCAGCCGTCGCTGGTATGTCAGGTCACGTGCCGTGGTCAAGGCTAGGAGGTGAGCGGCCCGAAGTCCAGTAAGAGCTCCTGAGGCGCGATGCTCAGGGGGTCCCCTTTAGCGCTCAAGCAACCATGGTAAGATAAGAAAGGGAGGCGACGTTGCCGCAACAGGGCTGTCGCGAGCGTGTCCCCGATGTTCCAATGATTATTTGATCTGAGCTCGTGACTTATCTTGGCGGTCTGAGGTCGATTCTTCATGATGCGCCAGACCTGTGCGTGAACATCCACAGCGTAGCTAGGTCAGGCCCATGTGAGCTTTCCCCTTTCCTATGCTCTCCTTTGTGCTCTACGTCCTCAGGACCCGGCCCTCGAGTGAGCTCAGCCGCCGCTAGTATGCCAGGTCGTGTGTCGTGGCCAAGGCCAGGGGGTCAGGGCTGGAAAGCCAGTAAGAGCTCCTGAGTCGCTATGCTCAGGAGCCCCCTTTTAACGTGCAAGCAGATTACTTGGAAGAGGAGGGGGCTCGCGGTGCCGCCTGGTGTTATCCTCCTGAGATTCCTGTGAGCCAGCACAAGGAAGAACATGATCTGCCGTTATGGTTACCATCTTGCTGCTGGTTGCTCCGCGAGGGGGTGAAGGCACTGAGGGCCCGGTAAGGTGACGTGCGCGAGGCGTGCCACGAGCCAGAGCTCGACCGCTCAGGTTTTTCAACGTGGCAGGGATGGACCCGTGCACCAGCATCGTGCCGGCATGAGGAGGCCCCGTGGGAGGCGACGATTGAGCAGGTAGTAATCATATGTAGATCAAACATGAGAGTAGCAGGCTTAAATAAGTGCATGGGAGATACGTGCCACTGGGTCAGGCCCGAGCGGCTTGGGGATGATGTTGCCCGAGGGGCGCTCCCAACAAGGTAAACTGAAGACATAAAAAGGGATACATGCCACATGGACGGACCCACGCGGCCTGGGAATGATGCAGCCCAAGGAGCGCTCCCAGCTAAATGAACTTGGAAAATTTCACCTGGTTATGTTGACGAAGGAGAGTTGGGGCGGCTGAAGGTGCGCAGCGAAGGGGTTGCTCCTCATGAGCCACCGGGGCCCTGAGCCTCAGGAGGCTCTGGGGGCTCAGGTGATTCCTTGAGGACCGTCTCCATCTCCATCAGGACGGCGTGGTGCCTGGCCTCCTGAGCCGCTAGGATGCGTCGCAAGTTGCGCTGGTAGGCGGACGAGATGCTTGGTAGGCCGAAGGGCATGCGAATGTAGCTGTGCGGTGGGCCCTCGCAGTGTCCCACGCGCGAAGGCCAACAAAGCTCCTGAGAAGCGGCCCTGTTGAGCCCTGGAACATCGATGCAGACGCGCAGCTCGGCATCCTCGCCTGGATGGGAAGCTGCGCCTCGTGAGCGATAGTCGCCGCGCATGGCCCTTGCGTCTTGCAATTTCTGGGTGGTCTTGGTGATGAACTCCTGAATGGTGGGCGATCCTTGCCCTGTGCCCTCCTGAGGGAAACGTGACGTGAAGCACACCTCCAAGTGGTGCCCAAGCACCTCCCTCATGATGTGGGCAAGGTCTGAGGCCTTCCAGAAGAAAGCCCCCGAGCCCTGCCCGAGAAGGGCGCCGGGCGCGCCTTCCTATGCAATGGAGGGAGGCGCCCCAGGAGCGGGCGCTGATCCTAACGAGGCTCCGGTTGTGACGCCACCCTCCTGAGGTCCTGCACAACTCAACTGCTTCTTCTTCTTGGGGATGACCTTAGGAGGGCCCTCGCCCTTGCTGTCAGGGTCGTCGATTGCTGTAGCTTGGAAGGCATGCTCAAGGGAGGACACCGCATCTCTTTCTTCACATGGGACCGTGATGATCCCGCTGCTTCCTGGCATCTTGAGGATATTGTAGCCGTGATGGGTCACCGCCATGAACTTGGTCAGGGCTGGATACCCGAGGATGGCATTGTACGGCAGACGGATGTGCGCGACGTCAAAGTCAATGAGCTCGGTGCGGTAGGTCTTGCGTTCCCCGAAGGTGATAGGGAGGTGGACCTGCCCTATCACTGTGGTGGAACCGTCGGTCACTCCTGATAAAGGCTTGGTAGGCCGAAGCTGGTCATATGGCACTTGGAGGTTGTCGAACATTTCAACGGACAGGACGTTGAGCCCTGCGCCGCCGTCGATGAGGGTCTTCGTAACTTTCACATTGCTGATGACTTGGGAGCAAAGCATCGGGAGGGCGCCAGCAGAATCTGCGCACTTGAGCTGATCTGCCGAGTTGAACATGATGGGGCACTGGGACCATCTGAGCGGGCGTGTGGCTTCGAGCTTGGGGAGGACTGCATTCACTTCACGAGCAAACTGCTTGAAGATACGCTGCGAGGCTGGGGCCTGGGCTCCGCCCAAGATGCAGGTGATAGCACGCGGCTCCTGGAAGCCCCCAGCCCCCTCGTATTGATGGTGTTCGTCATTCCTTCTTGGCGGTGGTGGCAGCGGAGGGAGTCCGGTGTTGCCTTGAGGACGATCCTCACGAGGCTGATCCCTCCAGGTGCCCTCGCAAGGCTAATCCTGCCAGCGGTCCTCACGACGCCGGCCGCGCCACTCCTGGCGCAGGCCACAGTCGTCCCAGCATCCACCGCCACGTCCTCCTCCTCGGCCGTAGCCCCGTTCGCCGCGCTCGGGGCATCGACCGAAGCGTCCTTCGCGAATGGCTCTGAGCTCTTGACAGTCGCTGGTGTTGTGGGTATTCAGGTTGTGGAAGGCGCAGAACGGACGGCTGCTCTTGGATGACTCTGGTTGGTCTCTACCACGCTTGGTGTCTGGTTTCTCTGCGAGCACGGCTGCTCCCTTGCGCTTCACGTCCTTGTCCTTGGCTTTCTTCTCCTCTGGGTCTGCGGCTGGGAGCTCGAGGAGGGAGAGGCGCCCCTCCTCAGCCCTTGCGCACTTGGTAGCCAGGTTGAACAACTCCAAGGACGTGCAAAACTCCTCGTGCATAGCGAGATCTTCCTTCATCTTGATGTCATGGATGCCATCAGAGAACGCAGAGATGATGGCCTCGTCCATCACCTTGGGGATCTTGAGGTCGACGTTATTGAAGCGCTGGATGTACTTCTGGTGGGTCTCTCCCGGTTGCTGCCTGATGCGGCGCAGGTCACCCGCAGCCGGCGGGCGGTCGCGAGTGCCCTGGAAGTTGGTGACGAAGCGGTTGCGAATCTCTTCCCAGGAAGAGCTTGAGCCTGGTGGCAGGTTCAGGAGCCAGGAGCGGGCGCCATCCTTGAGAGCCACGGGAAACCAGTTTGCCATAACTTTCTCATCGCCGTTGGCCGCTTCAATGCTCATCTCGTAGAGCTACAAGAACTCCGCGGGGTCAGGGGTGCCGTCGTAGCGAGGAGGTAGATCCGGCTTGAACTTGCCCGGACAGGCGACGCTACGCAGCTCGGTGGTGAAAGCGCGGCAACCGGTTGTGGTCACCGGGCCCGACATGGGGGTGGAGCTTGGTCTTGATGGGGTCCGCGTCCTGCCGCTATAGGTGGCGCGCGGTCTTGCCGCCGCAGCCAGTCTTGGCACGGTGGCGTGAGGAGCGGCGGAGCGTTTTCTTGCGGTCGAGGGACTTCTTGACAGCTTCTTTCTTCACGCGCGGGCGCGGGACGCGGCGGGTCGCGTCGTGGAGCCGCGCGCCTTGGCGCTAGGGTGCCATCTTGGGGCAGAGATGGTGGAGGCGCTCCGTGAGCTACTTCGCCCGTAGATGGCGGAGGGCGAGGCGGAAAGAGGGACGGCGCAGGGGAGCCCCCTGCGGCGCGGACGAGCTCAGCGATGCGGTCGAGCCATTCCTCGTAGAGGTTGTCGACCGGTCGGTAGCGCAGGAGCTCGTGCGCCATGAGGAGCGTGGCCCGTGCGTCCATGGGAGGGCCACGTGCATGTGAAGAAGAACTGGCCGGGGTCAGCGATGGAGTGGCGGTGCGGCCGTCCCACTACACTGATGGGTGCAGCGAGGATGCTTGCTGCTCGTTCCCCGCCGGGCCGGTGGCGGCGTTAGAGGTAGGCGACGAGGAACGATGAGGTGGCCCGCCGATGGGAGCCGTTTGAGCGACGCGGGTGGCGAGGGCGGCCCGGCGATCAGCACGAGCGCGGCGCGTGTCTGCCATGGAGACGACAGAGCAACAAGACGCGGAGCGATGGAAGGAAGCTTCGGCGCTCCCCTACCTGGCGCGCCAAATGTCGGATCACGGGTTCTGGCAAAACCATCGAGGTTCGAACACTGGGGTGTGCGCGATGGTTTTCTCCCTATCTATCCACGCCCTAGCTCGCTAAGATCTCAAGGATGAACTCGATGAACTCACAAGACAAAGACACAAGATTTATACTGGTTCGGGCCACCGGTGTGTTGTAATACCCTACTCCAGTGTGGTGGTGGTGGATTGCCTCTTGGGCTGATGATGAATAGTACAAGGGGGAGAACAGCCTCCTGAGATTGAGGTGTTCCTGTGCTTGGCGAACTTGTGTGGGTGAGATGCCCCTGAATGAGTTTTCTCTTTTCTCTCCCCGATTCCATTCTCTCTCTACTATTGTGGCTAGTTCTACTTATATGGGCCCTGGTCCTCTCCTCAAATATTGAGCGGGAAGGGATCCAACAACGGCCAATTTGAAAGGGGACAGCTAGTACAGCTTATCCTGACAAAAGTAGTCTTCGCCTGCAAAAGGCTCTGGTGGTAACGCCGTCTTGGGCTCAATGGTGACCTCCGTCTTGCTGTCCTGCTGGTCTTGGTCTCATTGCACCAATATGGAAACCTTTACTTGATGCCTTAGTACTCCGCGCCTGCGCTTTCCCCCTTGGCACCAAAGAGGAAGCAAGGACACTACGCGCTGGTGACCGCCTAGCCTCGATCATCATGGCTCACGTAACGAGGACCTTGCGAGGTTTGCCTTGCCTTGATCTCTCCGCCCCTCGTGAGCCTGCCTGGCGAGGCCACTCCTGAGGAGGTCTTGCCTCGTCCGCCTCATGAGGCTTGGCCCCTCACGAGGGTCTTGAATACCTCATCGATGAAGATGGGCCAGACAGCCCTGCCAGCCCAGCCACGCCGTGGGCCGCAGGCAGGCAAGTCTGGGGACCCATGTTCCCAGAACACCGACAAGAACCGCGCGCAATTTGTGCTCCAGGAGCCGGATGTCCGGGCCTACGGGCCAGATGTCCGGGGTTACGTGCCCGATCTTCGGGCTCCAAATCCGAGGATGAACTCGAGGAACTCGATTTTGGGGGCGGAAATTGATGATTTTGGGGGTGAAATTTGATGGATTTCAAGGATGGAAAGTGGGGAAAGTTGGCGGAAAGATAGATCCACTAGTAACACAACATCACACTAACAAATCGCAAAAAAATTGGGGGCTATTTTTGGTGGGGATTTTCGAAATTAGGACGAAATCAAACAAAAGAAGGCTAGAAAACAAGGGGTAGGGGCTCTAAATTCGTGATCACCCTTGCTCTGATCCAATAAGATTCAGTCAAACCTTGCTCTAACACAACATGAACACGAAGAACACGAGGGGAAAACTCGAGGGGAAACACGAGAGAATCTGTCAAACCAATAAGATTCGGTCACACATATGCTAGATCCTCGAAACACAAGGAGATAGACGATCCAAACTCAACAAAGGATGATACAAAGAGGTAACTAGTTCATCTCCGTGAGGAGGCCTTGAATTCGCGAGGGATCTTCCCGTGGTGGGTCTTCAATCCACTTGGGGGATCTTCTCGGAAGAGGTCTTGAATCCACTTGGGGGATCTTCTCTGAAGAGGTCGTGAACTCCAATGGAGAAAGATATCAAGTGGATGAGCAAAGCTCTGTCTCACAAATGAGCTAATCCTTTGCTAACCCTAACTAGGAGGAGGGGGTCTATATATAGTGCTAGCCGACGAAGGAGTAAGTGAGAGAGGTGGTACATGGGCCCTTGGCCTGATCTCTGTGCACAGGTAGGTGCCGGATGTCCGGGCTGGGGGCCGGATGTCCAGTGGCTCGTGAAGAGTCTGATGTCCGGGCCTCTGGCCGGATGTCTGGGCTGAACTTGGCTGGCTTCAGTTGCATTCTGTGATGAGGGGCCGGATTTCCGAGCGAAGGGGCCGGATGTCCGGGTCTTCGGGAGGAGCCGGATGTCCGGGGCATGGTGCCGGATGTCCGGGCTGTCGAGGTCGCTTCCGGAGCTCTCTGGATAGGAAGGGCCGGATTTTCGAGGGTCGGGCCGGATGTCCAGGCTGGGGCCGGATGTCTGGCCATTGTAGCAGCTGGCTCTTCTTCCTTCTCCTTCCTTCGCTCCCGCACACACTTGGCCTTGGTCCTTGGGCTCTCCATGGTATACTCAGGTGTACCTGAGTATGCACAAGGTCCGCGCTTGAAGTAGCATCCATGTCTTACATGTGGAAAGGGTAGATTCGGAAAGGAGCGAGTTCACCTTAGGTCCAAAGGCGTATGCTCGAGTGTAGATGGGGATGATCGTAGGATGCTCTGCATCACTGCTTTTCGGGCGGAGCGACGAATAGGAGTATCTCACCCGCCTGACTGCTGCTACATCCTCATGTCATCCTATTTATGTTTCCAATATGAAGCATCAAGATGAGAAACATCCATGAACTCGGAGTAAAAGCAAGCGACAAAGCCCGAAAAGAATCGACAAGAAACCCAGGCGAGAAATAATGGAGAAAGGTTCCAACATAATTATACATAGACTCATACATGAAAGGAAACATCATGACAGGCATGACTACACTCATACATGAAAGGAAACGTCATGATAGGTACGACTACACTCATACATGAAAGGAAACATCATGACAGGTACGACTACATTCATACACCCAAGCATCATTACAATCTCGGATACTCTGGTGATTTACTGCTCTGCTGGTCCTGCTGGGTCCTCCCCTGACCCGGACTCGAATTCTGAACTAACGACATTAATGGAAACCTCCGGGTTAAAAGTAACACGATGACGCTGCCTCGAGGGCTCTTCCTCAAGGGCGGGTGTTGGATGAGTCTGGAGCATTGGGGCTGCGGGAGTAGCGAGAAGTGAAGCCCACTCGGCAGGGGACCCATGGGGAGTCACTGTCGAGGTGCCCGAGTTACTCGGAGGGGTAACCTGGGTAGCTCGCAAGCTAGAAGCTCGGGGAATAACGGGGGTAAACCCTATGCAAGGTGGAAGGAAACTGGACCTAGTGGCGACCAAAGCAGTACGAGCACAAGTCAGCTCTCAGGCCAGCTCGTAAGTCAGAAGATAGCTAGCAGTGATATAGCGGGAAAGGTCGCTAGAAGGACTATCACTCACCGGATCAATAATAGGAAAACGGATACGCCCATCATCGTGCAGGGATGGGTAGTAGTAGAAGCCTGGATGAGCCTACATTTGGATCTCAATACAACATAGTTCAATGAGAATCTTGAACGCAGCAAACTGAACAGCCCAAGAAGCTATAGAAGAGAAACCACTCCTAGAAGAACGGGTGTATGTGCCATATGTCAAACTGCGATGCAAGGTAACTACCGCATGATACTGAGGCTGATAGGCGCTCCCGGTACAACAAATACGTTGGGTCGTCACTGTGAGGGATGGCCTAGAGGATGTGAATTGCACTCAAATATATGCAGGTTTCTTGCCAAACTAACTGCCACTATTGTATTTCAGGTGCTTCTTCTGTAACTTAGTGTATTTTGCTGGCTCGTCTCATTTCCTGGCGAACTTTTTAGTATGTACAGTTGAATCATTGGAAGTTGTTTTCTACTATCTATAGAGGTTTTATCCAAACTATTAGCTGACTGACTTGCTTTTTTGAAATACACTAACCTGATAGACCAAGTGGACCAACACATTTCCATGGAAGTTTAGAAAAATATATGTGAATTTGCATACATTTTCTAAATTTCTATCTTTTCTTATCCATGCTTCCCCATAGATATATAGCAGGCTCAACAAAAATATATGTCCGCTTATGTTCAAATTTCAAGGAAGTGTGCTTCACACTTCTCTTTCTGCAATATGTTTCAGAGTATATGATTTAATTTTCCTACTTTTCCAGTTAAAATACTGTGTACTTCATTCTTAGCTTTGCTTTAGGAAAAATAGGTATGCAGGTTATCGAAAGCTCCATTTTTCACCATTATATAGATTATATAGCTTTGTGGTCGAAGGTAGGTTGTCACATATGGGATGTTGCTTGTGAAATTTATATACAGCCATGAGTCCATGACAAAATAATCGCAGCTCATATCATTAGGATCAGGGAACCTCGACCATTTTTCTGAAACATGTCGCAGCTCACGTTCCTACTTTCCCATCTATAGTATGTACTTCATTGTTACCTTTGCTTTTGGAAGTTACATTGCTTTCTTTTCCCTCATAAACTTGCTAACGATATTGGCGAAGTAATCCCCACTTCAGATTTCCCATTGAATAAATAACTAATTTAGTTTGTTCAAAAACTGTAGGTCAAGAGCCATGAATAGGAGCAAGGCATCACACTCCAACTCTGAGAAGAAAAGGATATGAAGACAAAGATATCAGTGTTCTGCTCCGAAGCAAAAACATTTTGCGTGTAATAATGAACTGTAATTTACCACAATCTCTAAAACAGGCCTACCTACTTGCTTTTGTATTAGGAAGTATGACTCAGTCATATATATTTACATTCACGTTGTTTAGTTATGGTTTGTATGCATGAAAATACCTTTTTAAATGAGCTTGAAAATTCTTATTTTCAGTGAAATTGTATCTAGCACTTTGTAAAGAACGAATGAAACACATTTCAAATAACTCTTTATTCTAAATTGACACCTTGTTCCATTAGACATCATAATCACAAATGGTTGCTAAAGAGTTTGAATTTGTAAAGTGGTTGCATCCGCTGTTTCAAGTCTGGACTGTTCCTCCGTGCTAAAACTTAATTTAATTTTCAAAAAAATTCGTGTTTGAAATAGACATTGTGTTGTTTGGTGTAACGGTCCATTTGTGTAACCATGTATGCAGAGAAATCCTTAATAATAGGAAAGGAGATGCAAGCCCGACTCCGGATGGGCCACACAAACAAGTCTAATATTATACAAACATGCTTTTTTTCAAACTCAGATTTCTCATGGTGATAACGATATTTTTAACTTTTAAAAAATACTTCCTTAGTTGGTCTATGCATGTTATAGAAATATGATTTTTTTTCAAACTCAGACTTCTCAGCGTGATAAACATATTTTCAATATAGCATGACTTAACACATGGGCTTTTTATTACCAGTATCAAATATGTTCTTGCAAAATGAAACTATTTTCATCGACAACATGGCTTTAGCGGGTCTCTGCGCCATTTGGCGCAACGGGTCAACTAGTAAAAGTAACAGTAGGGAAATGACTTAGTGAAATTCTAAGTCCCTGAAATCAGCAATATCACGGGAGCTACTTTGCATGCATGTGCTAGTCACCAAAAAGATCACAAAAATACATGGCCTACAACACTGTAAAGATGGCATGGCATAGCCCAAAACACATGTAGAGCTCATGCCCATATGCAGCACACAATAAATGTAGCAAAAATGACAAATGCTCATAAACTGCTAAGTAACAGGAATTAACATTTTATAGCACTCTTGCATCAGTCATTTGGGCATTAAGATGGACTCAAACAAGCATGACACAATGGAACAAAAAGAAGAGCACATCATGATGAACATTTTGATATATCACACGCGCAAAATGGAGCTACGGATGAGAAGTTATGACATGATGAACAGGGGCTAAAAGTATAGCAGAAAAAGACTTGGATAGAATTTTGGACCTCCGGATCTAGGGTTTCCGAGGTCAACGGTGACGCAGGCGGCTTCTCCGGCGATGTGGACGCGGGGCGGCGCCGGAGAGTGGTCGAAGAGGTCGGGGTTGGGCGGATCCGGCCGGTCACCGGCGAAGGGCGCGCGGGGAGGCGCTGGGGAGGAGTAACGGCGGCGAGCGAAGGCAAGGCGGCGGTGGCGCGCGCCGGCGTGTGCTGGCGGCGCGGCGGAGCAGGCGAGGCGGCGAGGGAGTCCGGCGGCGCAGGGACGCGGAGCCGTGGCAGAGACGGGCGGTCGGCGGCGGCAGGATGGGCGGCACACGCGGGCGGGCGGCGTCGGGTGGCCGGCTCGGGCGCGCGGGCCGGGAGGGCCCGACCCAGGCCACGGCGGGCCTGGCGGCGGGGAAGAGAGAGAGGGCGCGGGCGCGGGCGAGGTGGCACGCTACGGTTGGTGGAGAGCGGCGGCGGGGTGACGTGCCATCCCCGGATTGGTTCGGGCGACGTGGAGGTTGGACATGTCCGGCGCGGGAGGAAGAAACGTCCGGCGGCGCGAGGGGAGTGGTGCTAGGGTTTGTACTGCGCGAAAAAATTCGGAGGGAGACACATATTTATAGGTAGGAGGAGGTAGGAGTGTCCAAACAAGGTGTAGTTTTCGACCACGCGATTGTGATCGACCGGCCGAGAGGATGGAGGGGGTTTGGATGGGTTATTGGGCCACTTTATAAGGGTGTTGGGCTGCAACACACACGAGGCCTTTACGGTTCCCCGGTTAACCGTTGGAGTATCAAACGGACTTCAAATGGCACGAAACTCTACAGGCGGTCTACCGGTGGTGTACCAAGGCCGCTTGGCAAATCTCGGTCCATTCCGAGAAAGTTTAACACCTGCACATGAAAAGAGACAAAAGGGGTGCCGGAGGACGTAGGAGTGTCGGATTGCAAAACGGACAACGGGGGAAATGCTTGGATGCATGAGACGTACACGTATGCAAATGAGATGCACATGATGACATGATATGAAATGCATGACATGAACAAAATGCAAAACAAAGACAAAACCCAACCACGAAGGGAATCTCATATCGCATCTCTGGAAAAGGCAAGAGTTGGAGTTACAAATATGGAAAGTTGTATCTGGGGCGTTACAACATTCCACCACTACGAGAGGATCTCGTCCCGAGATCTAGGATGGCACCGGAGGGAAAACGGAAGATGAAGAGGTAAAACAAAGTTGCTTCTTTGACAAATAAGTGAAACCAAAGAACCTTGAGAGGTTGAACAACTTAAAAGAAGGAATACAACAGAGCTGACCGAAGTTGAAAACACTCCGTTAGGAAAGAGGAACAACGAAGAACAAATTCGGGCAGCACTCCGGTTGAAAAGTGATACGAAACTTGATAAGATGAAAAGAACTTGAGCAGAGGGCACAACACTCCGGTTAAATGGATAAGCACGAAAAGAACATGATCCTCACAATTCGAAATGATGAGAGAAGAGAGCAACAACACAACACCTCTAGAAGCAAGAATAGAAGATAGATCATTGGAATGAAAGAATGGAGAAGAAAACAACATCTTCTACCTCAACTGAGCTTGAAAAAGCATATTTAGGAGAAGGCTCGAATGGAGTTGTTGGAAAACCAGCAACGAAAAGAGTAAGCTTGATGTGGGCTTAAGGAAAACATCCCAAAATTTGAGGTGAAATTCTGCCACCGAAAACAATGATTGATAGGGCACAATGAAGAGATGAAAAGAATCCTTGACAAACCACCATGTAGAACCTCCATGAAGAACTCCGGTAATAAAAGGGTAACGAAAAGAAAGAGAAGTTGAAAACACAAGGTGAAGCCTTGTGATGATTTAGATGAAGCTTTGAAATGATATAACCGAGAAAACTTGGAACTTAGGAAAAGAAAGATGAACAATTGAAAACGAGAATTTGATATCATGAACAAACTCCGGTAGAAAAGAATTGAACACTTGGAAGGAGCAAAATAAGAATTACGTTATGTGTACCCTTCACCAATTTAAATTGATGAAAAGCAACGGATGCGGCATACTACTTATTCTCGTAAAAAGGATTAAGATGGATATAGCGCAAACTTGGGAAGGTCTTCAACGAACCACTAGAAGGGTTGAAACAACGAATAAATTGATATGATAAACGAAGGAAGAAGAATCTTGAATGAACCATCGTAAGAATTAAAAACAATCAAGGAAAAGATAGCGAAACACCAGGAAGAATTTGCACATGAACGAAGATGCTTGATTAGAGAATATTTGGATGATGCACCGGTATGATTTGGAGAACGAGAGCTGAAAGCTGGAATGAATAAATCTGAGATGATGAGCTCCGGATGATCAAAACTGAAAGACTCCTGAATTGCTCCGGATAGGTGGAAATAATTCTCACAATCGGAAATAATTATGAGAGGATGGCATGAAGCTAGAGCCATGAATCTTGAAGAGAATGGAGCAAGATTGAGAGAAAAATCTTCTTCGGTCTTCAAATCTGAGAATGACGACGAGAAACACCACCATGAATTGTTTAGACACTTCAGGAGAATCAAAAGCGAAGAGGTTGAGCCAACGATGAAAAGAGTTTGAAAGATCTTGGAGAAAGGCATTTGACTGATGATAGCACATTCTTACGTCAAACTTTGAAAATAATTTGAGAGTAACTCTGGGAAGGTTAGAAGAGTCAGGTAAGATCCTGGGAAAAGACATGTGGGTCCACTCAAAATAAACACCGTTGAAATGATTTGAAGATAGATTGCGCCGGTTGAATTAAATGACTTGAATGAGATTACAACCTCGAAAGAATTTGAGCGAATTGAGAATGGAAACTTGAATCTTCTGAGATATCTTTAGGACACCGGAACAAAAGAATAGCAAGCAGGGAATGATTATGAGGTGCACCGGCATGAGAAAACATTTGAAACAAGGAAAGGAATGATCAACACCGAAAGCTTCAATTGAAACCACCGGAGAAGAAAAGAGAACAGAGAATGTTGAACTTGTAGAGCATCTTCACGAGAACCACCGGGTAAGAACATTGACGGAAAAGAATGGAGAGACTTCGCAACAATAAGATGGATACTTGATTAAGAAATCTGAGTCCTTGAAAAAAAAAGGGGGGGGGGGGGGGAAAACAAAGACAACTTGGGACGAATGAAAACAAACACCGTTGAGAAGAACTGATAATTGATCTTGCGGATGTGGAGAATGATGAGATCATCTCGAAGAGAATCGCACCGGTTGGAAAGAATTGACATGACAAACTCGATGATCAAGAAGGATTAGTATTCACATAGAAATATGAGAACACCGTTTAGGAACGTATGGAATCAACACTTGACATTGAAGCAACTCGAATACCACAACTGAAAAACAAAACAAAGGGTTGGCTTGCAGAATAAGTCGGAACAAACATATGATAGATCCCATATCGTATCATGTGTCTGTTGGAAAGATATTCTAGGAGCTACTTGAATTCCCACCTATAAAACTCCCGAAACTTTCTGGTTATGCAATCAGGTATTGGGGATACATGGGAAGCATAATATCTCACCCAAAACTAGCAAATCCTACATCCAGTTGTATTCATCCTTCAACACATAACCAAGAAACCTTCGGAAATCATTTACCTCAACCTTCGAAAAGCATCAGTTATACGAGTTATGGCAATACTCCCGAACTCCCGCCCCAGTACTGGGTGGCGTCGAGGTTATCTCACCAACAACTGCATAAAGGAGATTTTCGATGTCGGTGAACTCAGGTATTCCAGAACTGCAATGATAAAATTGTGATGACAACACCTCGGAGCTCAACTCCCCGGGACACTACCACAACCCCTAAATGTCAGGAGGCACCAAGAACAATGTTCTCGTCACAAAACCATCGAAACGATTCCAAGATACCCGCGTTATCCAAATTTTTTTTTGTGAAAATTGAGAAGAGAAGAGTCAAAACTCTACGTCAGGAGGCCTCACCAGAGCGACGAAGGGACTGAGGAGTAAAAAGAATCCTACTCTCCGATATACATAATCCTATAAGACTCAAAACTTTTTTTCTAGACTCAACAACGCCAGCGATTCGATCAAGCAAGGGGCTCCTAAGTCGGGGAAGGCTCTGATTACCAACTTGTAACACCCACGATGCGGCTATATCTCCCACGTGTCGGAGCACGACTTAGAGGCATAGCCGCATAGTAGGCATGTCGCAAGAGGGGTAATCTTTACACATCCCATGTACTGAATACAAAAGGGATAAAGAGTTGGCTTACAATCGCCACTTCACACAATACATAAATATAGCATTACATCATCCAGAATACAATCACGATCCGACTACGGAACCAAAATAAAGACAACCCCAAATGCATAGATCCCCGATCGCCCCAACTGGGCTCCACTACTGATCATCTAGAAAGGAGACATAGTAACATCCCGAATCCTCGTCGAACTCCCACTTGAGTTCGGTCGCGTCCCCTGCACTGGCATCATCGGCACCTGCATCTGGTTTTGGAAGTAATCTGTGAGTCACGGGGACTCAGCAATCTCACACCCTCACGATCAAGACTATTTAATCTTATGGGTAGGAAAAGGTAGTGAGGTGGAGCTGCAGCAAGCACTAGCATATATGGTGGCTAACTTACGCAAATGAGAGCGAGAAGGAAGCAAAGCACAGTCGATAAGCTATAAAGATCAAGGAGTGATCCTGAAACTACTTACATTCAAGCATAACACGAGACCACGTTCTCTTCTCGGACTCCACTGAAAAGAGACCATCACGGCTACACACGCTGTTGATTCATTTTAATAAAGTTAAGTTTCAAGTTTTCTACAACCGGATATTAACAAATTCCCATCTGCCCATAACCGTGGGCACGGCTTTCGAAAGTTCAAAACCCTGCAGGGGTGTCCCAACTTAGCCCATCACAAGCTCTCACGGTCAACGAAGGATATTCCTTCTCCCGGGATGACCCGATCAGACACGGAATCCCGGTTACAAGACATTTAGACAATGGTAAAACAAGACCAGCAAGACCACCCGCTATGCCGACAAATCCCGATAGGAGCTACACATATCTCGTTCACAGGGCACACCAGATAAGCTAAGCCTACGGGAGCCAACGTAACCCAAGTTGCCAAGGGACGGCCCCGCACGGTGCTCTAGTTTGGACCAACACTTAGAGGAGCACTGCCCCGGGGGTTTAAAATAAAGATGACCCTTGAGTCCACGGAACCCAAGGGAAAAAGGCTTAGGTGGCAAATGGTAAAACCAAGGTTGGGCCTTGCTGGAGGAGTTTTATTCAAGGCAAACTGTCAAGGGGTTCCCATTATAACCCAACCGCGTAAGGAACGCAAAATCAAGGAACATAACACTGGTATGACGGAAACTAGGGCGGCAAGAGTGGAACAAAACACCAGGCATAAGGCCGAGCCTTCCACCCTTTACCAAGTGTATAGGTGCATTGAAGTAAACAAGATATAATAATGATATCCCAACAATAAGCATGTTCCAACAAGGAACAAACTCCATCTTCACCTGCAACTAGCAACGCTATAAGAGGGGCTGAGCAAAGCGGTAACATAGCTAAACAACGGTTTGCTAGGAAAGGTGGGTTAGAGGCTTCTCATGGCAATATGGGAGGCATGATATAGCAAGTGGTAGGTATCGCGGCATAGCAAAAGAGCGAACAACTAGTAAGCAAAGATAGAAGTGATTTCGAGGGTATGGTCATCTTGCCTGCAAAGTTCTCCGAGTTGGCATAAGCTTGATCCTCGTAAGCGTACTCAACGGCTTCCTCGATCACGTATTCGTCTCCCGGCTCTACCCAAGGCAAAAACACAAGCAAAGGAAACACAATCAACCACGGTGCAATGCGCAAGCAACACAATGCAAAACATGGCATGATATGCGGGATGTGATATGCAATGCATATGCGTGCCCCGGAAGGAAAATATTGAACCAGGCCTCAACTTGGCAAACCAAGTGTGCCGCTGGAAAGGTGAGTTGATTTCGGTCAAAAACGATATAAAGATCGCCGGAATCGGATGTACGGTTTGCCAATGGCAAGCAAAACAATGATGGCACACTTCTGCAATTAACAGCACAATGGCATCTAGAATGCAACAAGAAACTAAGCTAATGCACTCCAACATAACAACAAAGCACATGGCAGTGATCTACTCAAGATGCTTGATAAAAGATGAACACTGAGCTACGGCTAAATCACACAATAACAGGTTCAAACAAGCATGGCAAAAGTGCAAAAGATATCAGCATCACAGACTTAGTGAAAATACTAACATGTCAGGAATTAACACCAGGAAGCAATGTTTAGAGCAAGATATCAACATGCTACAGGAACAGAACATAGAAATACAAGGCATGGTATGAATCTACTCAAAGCATATAACAAAAGTCCCTTACTCACCATAAGCCAAAAAGGATCAGAAGATATGATGGCACCCATGTAAACATAGCAAGTTTCATTAACAGATTCAGACTTAGCAGAAAACTGGACATGGCAAAAACAGAATTATGAAGGCCTCTTTGCGAGCTCGATTCACTCATCACAAAGCATTGCATGATAAACTAAGCATACTACCAGCAAGAAGACATGATCATAAGGCTAACCATGGCAAGAACAAGTTTATAGCATTCTTGGATCAACTACAACAACCTTGGCAAAATTGATTAACACGTAAACAATCTGCCGGGAACATTTTATAGCAAAAGTAGAGCAAGATTGAGTCATGTTAGGGCACTCCATAAATGCAAACAGGGGCATGGATGGATAGAGCAGAACCATATGTCCAAAACATCCTTACTGAACATACTCAAAAGAAGCATGGATCTCACCATAGCAACATGAATACATGGCATAAAAATAACAGCAGGGAAATGACTGAAATTCTAAGTCCCTGAAATCAGCAATATCACGAGAGCTACTTTGCATGCATGTTCTAGTCACCACAAAGATCACAAAAATGCACGGCCTACACCCCTGTAAAGATGGCATGGCATAGCCCAAAGCACATGTAGATCTCATGCCCATATGCAACACACAATAAATGTAGCAAAAATGACAAATGCTCACAAACTGCTAAGTAACAGGAATTAACATTTTATAGCACTCTTGCATCAGTCATTTGGGCATCACAATGGACTCAAACAAGCATGACACAATGGAACAAAAAGAAGAGCACATCATGATGAACATTTTGATATATTACACGCACAAAACGGAGCTACGGATGAGAAGTTATGACATGATGAACAGGGGCTAAAAGTATAGCACAAAAAGACTTGGATAGAATTTTGGACCTCCAGATCTAGGGTTTCCGAGGTTAACGGTGACGCAGGCGGCTCCTCCGGCGATGTGGACGCGGGGCGCCATCGGAGAGTGGTCGGAGAGGTCGGGGTCGGGCGGATCCGGCCGCGGCTTGCCGGATCCGGCCGGTCACTGGCGAAGGGCGGCGCGGGGAGGCGCTGGGGAGGAGTAGTGGTGGCAGGCGAAGGCAAGGCGGCGGTGGCGCGCGCCGGCGTGTGGTAGCAGCGCGGCAGAGCAGGCGAGGCGGCGAGGGAGTCCGGCGGCGCAGGGAGGCGGAGACGGGCGGTCGGCGGCGGTGGGATGGGCGGCGCACGCGGGAGAGCGGCCTTGGGGCGGCCGGCTCGAGCGCGCGGGCCGGGAGGGTCCGACCCGGGCCGCGGCAGGCCTGGCGGCGGGGAGGAGAGAGAGGGCGCGGGCGCGGGCGAGGTGGCATGCTACGATTGGTGGAGAGCGGTGGCGGGCTGATGTGGCGTCCCCGGATTGGTCCGGGTGACATGGAGGCTGGACATGTCCGGCGCGGGAGGAAGAAATGTCCGGCGGCGCGAGGGGAGTGGTGCTAGGGTTTGTACTGCGCGAAAAAATTCGGAGAGAGACACATATTTATAGGTAGGAGGAGGTAGGAGTGTCCAAATGAGGTGTAGTTTTCGGCCACGCGATCGTGATCGAATGGCCGAGAGGATGGAGGGGGTTTGGATGGGTTATTGGGCCACTTTATAGGGGTGTTGGGCTGCAACACACACGAGGCCTTTACGGTTCCCCGGTTAATCGTTGGAGTATCAAACGGACTCCAAATGGCATGAAACTTGACAGGCGGTCTACCGGTGGTGTACCAAGCGGGCTTGGAAAATCTCGGTCCATTCTGAGAAAGTTTAACACCCGCACATGAAAAGAGACAAAAGGGGGCGCCGGAGGACGTAGGAGTGTCGGATTGCAAAACGGACAACGGGGGAAATGCTCGGATGCATGGGATGAACACGTATGCAAATGAGATGCACATGATGACATGATATGAAATGCATGACATGAACAAAATGCAAAACGAAGACAAAACCCAACCACGAAGGGAATCTCATATCGCATCTCCGGAAAATGCAAGAGTTGGAGTTACGAATATGGAAAGTTGTATCCGCGGCGTTACAGTGTGCCAAATACTATTGTTTCATATCGTGATACTAAATTTCTTAGCCACTTTTGGAGATGTTTATGGGCTAAGTTGGGGACTAAACTGCTTTTTAGTACTACTTGTCACCCCCGAACTAATGGACAAACTGAAGTAGTCAATAGAACATTGTCTACTATGCTTAGGGATGTTTTGAAGAATAATAAGAAAATGTGGGAAGAATGCTTGCCTCATATTGAATTTGCTTATAATCGTTCATTGCATTCTACTACTAAGATGTGCCCTTTTGAAATTGTGTATGGTTTCCTACCTCGTGCACCCATTGATTTGTTGCCTCTTCCATCTTCGGAGAAGGTTAATTTTGATGCTAAAGAACGTGCTGAATTGATTTTTAAAATGCATGAGTTAACTAAGGAAAACATTAAGCGTATGAATGCTAAATATAAACTTGCTGGAGATAAGGGTAGAAAACATGTTGTGTTTGCACCTGGAGATATTGTTTGGTTACATTTGCGTAAGGATAGATTTCCTAATTTGTGCAAATCAAAGCTAATGCCACGTGCTGATGGTCCTTTTAAGGTCTTAGAGAAAATAAATGATAATGCATACAAACTTGAGCTGACTGCAGATTTTGGGGTTAGTCCCACTTTTAACATTGCAGATTTGAAGCCTTATTTGGGTGACGAAGATGAGCTTCCGTCGAGGACGACTTCATTTCAAAAAGGGGAGGATGATGAGGATATTAATACCATTGTTACACCCACAACCCCTGTTGCTATACATACTGGACCAATTGCTAGAGCTCGCGCACGCCAATTAAATTACTAGGTACATTCGTTTCTTGGTAACGATTCTAATGTTCATGAGAATATGATGCTGCCTAAATTGGATACATTTGTTTTGCTTACAAATGAAGGGCCTATCTTGGACAAGAAAGATGAACCTTGGAGCAAGTTCAAGCATGGAGATGATGTCGTGCGCAAGGGGAACAAGAACAGAGTTACAAGTGATGATTCCAGGACTTTGAAGCCACCATAATGAGTGCATGAAGCCTTGGACAAAATATACAAGATGCCACTTCATAAATTTCGTCCAGAGGCTATTCTAGGTGTTGCGTCACCTTATTTTTGGGCCAGGCCCATGTAATTTCGAAATACTTGATTATATGTTGTTTTTAGATTCCGTATGTGTGGGGAAACAAGAGTTAGGGTTGGTTTCGGACCCCTCCTCCAAGGGCCATGAAATCCCCCCCCCCTCTCCTCCATATATACAGCCCTTAGGGCATCGTTTAGACTTTGGGTTTTGTTTAGATTAAAAATTCGGCATAGCTGCAACTTCGCGTACTTCGTTTGTGTTCAACGACCAGACCAAGGCATCACAGAACCCCACCTTGATCAATAAAGCTTTCATCTTATATTCGCAATATCCAGATTGCAATATGAGTTTCTTGCTTATTCTTAGTTTGCTCGCAGGAAACCGACACTCGTGGTCAGGTTGATCGTGCTCCGGCGTGGTCAATAACCCCTCGGAAGTTGGTTTAGAGATTGCTAAGGCGCGACGTCTCGCACGTTCGTAGTCGGATCGTCAAGGTCGACTCCCACAGAAAACGATAGCCACCATCTCATCGAAACATCGGGACACCTTCACCTCTATCAGCCGCTCAGCCATCAGGACACTACAGGCCCCGGACATCCGGCCTCGCCAGCCCGGACATCCGGCCTTTCCCAAGCCCCCGAAAATCCGACTGCCAGCCCGGATATCCGGACACCCCCGAACCCAAGAGCGACATGGCCAGCTTCACCAGCCCGGACATCCGGCCTCCGCAGCCCAGACATCCGGCCCTCCGCGAACGCCCGGATATCCGGCCCGACGCCCGGACGTCCGGCCTTCCCTATCTGCGCACAGTGTAAGGGCCCGAGGCCCGTGTACCCCTTTGCCCACCTAGACCATATATACTCCTCTTCCTCCTCTTTCTTTCTAGGGTTAGCATTGGTTTAGCTCATATTTAGAGATAGAGCATTGCTCATCCACATCGGATCTACTCCACAAGAGAGACCGCAGCCTCTACGGAGAAGATCCCTTTGGATTCAAGACCTCCTTGTGGAGAAGAACATCAAGACCCCCTCTTGGGCGGCCCCACCAAGACCTCCTCACGGAGAAGACCATTACCTTTTGTATCGTCCCAAGTTCACCGTGGATCGTGTGATTTCCTATGTACTCGAGGATCTAGCACATGTGTGACTATTTCTTGTTGGTTTAGTGTTTCTCTTGTGTTTCCCCGTGTTTTCCCTCGTTTCCCTCCTCGTGTTCTTCGTGTTCATCGCGGGATCCGCTCCTTTCGTGAAAGATCGGCCGATTAGGGTTCTACCCTACATCAGGTCTTCTCCGTGAGGAGGTCTTGATGATCTTCTCTGCAAGGAGGTCTTGAATCCAAAGGGATCTTCTCCGAAGAGGGGACGCTGTAACGCCCCGGATACAACTTTCCATATTTGTAACTCCGACTCTTACCTTTTCCAGAGATACGTTGTGAGTTTTCCTTCGTGGTTGGGCTTTTGTCTTTGTTTTGCTTTTGCTCATGTCATGCATTTCATATCATGTGCATCTCATTTGCATACGTGTTCATCTCATGCATCTGAGCATTTTCCCCGTTGTTCGTTTTGCAATCCGACACTCCTATGTCCTCCGGCGCCCTCCTTTTGCCTCTTTTCGTGAGCGGGTGTTGAACATTCTCGGAATGGACCGAGATTTGCCAAGTGGCCTTGGTACACCACCGGTAGACCGTCTGTCAAGTTTCGTGCCATTTGGAGTCCGTTTGATGCTCCAACGGTTAACCGAGGAATCATACAGGCCTCATGTGTGTTGCAGCCCAACACCCCTCCAAAGTGGCCCAATAACCCATCCAAACCCCCTCCATCCTCTCGGTTGTTCGATCACGATCGCGTGGCCGAAAACCGCACCTCATTTGGACATTCCTACCTCCCTCTACCTATATATATGTCCACCTCGTCCAAATTCGCGGTCTAACCCTAGATCTCACCTCCACCACGCCACCGGACGCGTCCGCGCCATGTCGGACATGTCCACCACCAGCCTCCACATCGCTCTGGCCAATCCGAGCATGCCACGTCACCCCGCCGCCGCCATGTCCGCCGGCTGCCTCTCTCTCTCCTCTACGCCCGCCGCCGGCCCGCAGGGCCCGCAGCCAGCCCGCATGCCGCCCGCGGCAGCCCGAGCCGCCCGCGTGCCCAGCCGCCTTCGAGTGCCGCCATCTCCGCCGCCTTGCCTCCCCGCCGGCCACCGCCGCCCGCCCGGCCGCCGCTGTTCCATCGCCCGGCTGCCGCTGCTCCACCGCCCGGCCGCTGCGACCTCGCAGGATCCTCGCGAGCGCGTCACCCGTGCCGAAGCTCGCCGCCGGCCGCGTCCTCCTCCCTCACCGGCGTCGCCCCGAACCTCTCCGGCCTCGTCCTTCTTCGTCTCCGGCTAGAACTCCGTCTCTGGCGAACCTCAAACCACATGCCCACGAACCCTAGATCTGTTTTCTGGGAGGTGAAAAATTCCACTAAGTCCCATCTCTGTGATTATTTTTATGCCTACTTCATCATGCCATAACTTCTCACCCGTAGATCCATTTTGCATGCATGAGATATCGCAATGTTCATCATGATGTGCTCTTCATTTTGTTCCATTGTGCCATGCTTGTTTGAGTCCATCTTGATGCCCAAATTGTTGATGCAAGAGTGCTATAAAATGTTAGTTGCTGAATCTTAGCAGATTATGAGCATTTGTCATTTTTGCTACAATTATTGTGTGCTGCATATGGACTTGAGCTCTACATGTGTTTTGTCTATGCCATGCCATCTTTACAGGGGTGTATGCCATGTATTTTTGTGATCTTTGTGGTGACTAGCACAAGCATGCAAAGTAGCTCTCGTAATATTGCTATTTTCAGGGACTTAGAATTTCACCAAGTCATTGCTCTGATGTTATTTTTATGCCATGTATTCATGTTGCTACAGTGAGATCCATGCTTCTTTTGAGTATGTTCAGTAAGGATGATTTTGACTTATGGTTATGCTCTATCCATGCATGCCTTTGTTTGCAATTATGGAGTGCCCTAGCATGACTTAATCTTTCTCTACTTTTGTTATAAAATGTTCCTCGCAGATTGTTTACGTGTTAATCAATTTTGCCAAGGTTGTTGTAGTTGCTCCATGCATGATATGAGTTTGTTCTTGCTTTGGTTAGCTTCTTGAACATGCCATCTTGCTGATGATATGCTTATCTTGTCATGCAATGCCTTGTGGTGAGTGAATCGAGCTCGCAAAGAGGCCTTCATAAATCTGTTTTTGCCATGTCCAGTTTTCTGCTAAGTCTTAATCTGTTAACGAAACTTGCTATGTTTACATGGGTGCCATCATATCTTCTGATCCTTTTTGGCTTATGGTCAGTAAGGGACTTTTGTTCTATGCTTTGAGTAGATTCATGCCATGCCTTGGTTTGCTATGTCATGTTCCTGTAGCATGTTGTTATCTTGCTCTAAACATTGCTTCCTAATGTTAATTCCTGGCATGTTAGTATTTTCACTAAGTCTGTGAAGCTCATATCTTTTGCGCTTTTGCCATGCTTGTTTGATCCTGTTCTTGTGTGATTTAGCTGTAGCTCAGTGTTCATATTTTGTCAAGCATCTTGAGTAGATCACTGCCATGTGCTTTGTTGCTATGTTGGAGTGAAGTAGCTTAGTTTCTTGTTGCATTCTAGGTGGCATCGTGCTATTAATCGCAGAATTGTGCCATTATTGTTCTGCTTGCCATTTGCAAACCGTGCATCCGATTCCGGTGATCTTTATATCAATTTCGACCGAAATCAACTCATCTTTCCAGCGGCACACTTGGTTTGCCAAGTTGATTCCTTGATCAATATTTCCTTCCGGAGCATGCATATGCATTGCATATCACATCCCGCATATCGTGCCATGTTTTTGCATCTTGTTGCTTGCGCATTGCACCGTGGTTGATTGTTGTTTCCTTTGCTTGTGTTCTTGCTTTGGGTAGAGTCGAGAGACGATTGCGTGATCGAGGAACCCGTTGAGTACGCTTACGAGGCTCAAGCTTTCGTCAACTCTGAGAACTTTGCAGGCAAGATGACCATACCCTCGAAATCACTTCTATCTTTGCTTGCTAGTTGCTCGCTCTTTTGCTATGTCGCGATACCTACCACTTGCTATATCATGTCTCCCATATTTCCATGTCAAACCTCTAACCCACCTTGTCCTAGCAAACCATTGTATGGCTATGTTACCACTTTGCTCAGCCCTCTTATAGCGTTGCTAGTTGCAGGTGAAGATGCACTTAGTTCCATGTTGGAACACGGATATTGTTGGGATATCATTATTATATCTTGTTTACTTTAATGCATCTATATACTTGGTAAAGGGTGGAAGGCTCGGCCTTATGCCTAGTGTTTTGTTCCACTCTTGCCGCCCTAGTTTCCGGCATACCGGTGTTATGTTCCTTGATTTTGCGTTCCTTACGTGGTTGGGTTATAATGGGAACCCCTTGATAGTTCGCTTTGAATAAAATTCCTCCAGCAAGGCCCAACCTTGGTTTTACCATTTGCCACCTAAGCCTTTTTCCCTTGGGTTCTGCAGACTCAAGGGTCATCTTTATTTTAAACCCCCGGGCCAGTGCTCCTCTGAGTGTTGGTCCAAACTGGGCGATGTCCGGTGCCCCCTGGGCAACCAGGGTTTATGCCAACCCGACGTCTTGCCCATCCGGTGTGCCCTGAGAACGAGATACGTGCGACTCCTATCGGGATTTGTCGGCACATCGGGTGGCTTTGCTGGTCTTGTTTTACCATTGTCGAAATGTCTTGTAACCGGGATTCCGAGTCTGATCGGGTCTTCCTGGGAGAAGGAATATCCTTTGTTGACCATGAGAGCTTTTGATGGGCTAAGTTGGGACACCCCTACAGGGTTATGAACTTTCGAAAGCCGTGCCCGCGGTTATGGGCAGATGGGAATTTATTAATATCCGGTTGTAGAAAACCTGACACTTAACTTAATTGAAATGAATCAACCGCGTGTGTAACCGTGATGGTCTCTTTTCGGTGGAGTCCAGGAAAAGAACACGGTCTCGTGTTATGCTTGAACGTAAGTAGTTTTAGGATCACTTCTTAATCTGTATAGCTTCTCGGCCGTGCTTTCCTTCTCTTCTCACTCTCATTTGCGTAAGTTAGCCACCATATATGCTAGTGCTTGCTGCAGATCCACCTCACCACCTTTTCCGACCCATAAGCTTAAATAGTCTTGATCGCGAGGGTGTGAGATTGCTGAGTCCCCGTGACTCACAGATTACTTCCAAAACTAGATGCAGGTGCCGATGATGCCAGTGTAGGGGACGCGACCGAACTCAAGTGGGAGTTCGACGAGGATTCTGGACGTTACTATGTTTCCTTTCCGGACGATCAATAGAGGAGCCCAGTTGGGGCGATCGGGAATCTATGCAATTGGGGTTGTCTTTCTTTATTTGGTTCCGTAGTCGGACCTTGATTGTATTCTGGATGATGTAATGCTATATTTATGTATTGTGTGAAGTGGCGATTGTAAGCCAACTTTTATCCCTTTCTTATTCAGTACATGGGATGTGTAAAGATTACCCCTCTTGCGACATGCTTACTATGCGGTTATGCCTCTAAGTCGTGCTCCGACACGTGGGAGACATAGCCGCATCGTGGGTGTTACAAGTTGGTAATCAGAGCCTTCCCCGACTTAGGAGCCCCTGCTTGATCGAATCGTTGACGTTGTTGAGTCTAGAAAAATGTTTTGAGTCTTATAGGATTATATATATCGGAGAGTAGGATTCTTTTTACTCCTCGGTCCCTTCGTCGCTCTAGTGAGGCCTCCTGACGTAGAGTTTTGACTCTTCTCTTCTCAAATTTCACTAAAAAATTTAGGATCACACGGGTATCTTGGAATCGTTTCGATGGTTTTGTGACGAGAACATTGTTCTTGGTGCCTCCTGACATTTAGAGGTTGTGGCAGTGTCCCGGGGAGTTGAGCTCCGAGGTGTTGTCATCACAATTTTATCGTTGCAGTTCTGGAATACCTGAGTTCGTCGACATCGAAAATCTCCTTTATGCAGTTGTTGGTGAGATAACCTCGACGCCACCCAGTACTGGGGCGGGAGTTCGGGAGTATTGCAATAACTCGTATACGGATGCTTTTCAAAGGTTGAGGTAAATGATTTCCGAAGGTTTCTTGGTTATGTGTTGAAGGATGGATACAGCTGGATGTAGGATTTGTTAGTTTTGGGTGAGATATTATGCTTCCTGTCATGGAATTGTCACGGCAGATGTCCTAGTGTGAGGACTTAGTCGTGAGGCCAACGCATCTATGTGGTAGCTTGAGAGAGGTTGAGCGGAATCGAGAGACGTGCAACGGATCAACACACAAGACAGGGATTTAGACAGCTTTGGGCCCCGGGAAACATCATCCGGTAACAACCCTACATGCTGTTTGAGGCTAGGTCTCATTATCATCACGAGGGAGTCGTCGTAAACCGGCTCTCCTCTTTGTGTCTAGCCCTAAGATTGTTTCCCTCTCCCTCCTCCCTCTTTGGGGAGCCCTGCCCCTCCTTATATATGTTGAAGGGGCGGGTTACATGTAGAGTCCAACTCGAACTTAAGACTTAACTATTATGACTTCTCTTCATGGGCTTCTTAACGTCTGCCGGTTTAACATTGTCTGCTGGTTTAACATTGTCTGTCGGTTTAACATTGTCTGCCGGTTTAACATTGTCTTAACACCTGTCGGTGCTACCATCTGTCTTAACTCTGCCGGTTTAACACTCGCCGGTTTACCGTCTTTCTTAGCCATCTGTCTTAACTCTCTGTCTTAACTCTCCGTCGGTTTACCATCCGCCAGTTTACCAAGGCCCAGCCGGGTCATACCACGGGGTATATCCCCGACACTTCCCCTGTATCCCCAACACCTGATTGCATAACCAGAAAGTTTCGGGAGTTTATAAGTGGGAATTCTAGTATCACGTAGGATATCTTTTCAACAGACACATGATACGATATGGGATCTATCATATGTTTGTTTCCGTCTTATTTTGCAAGCCAATCATTTGTTTTTGTTTTCAATTGTGGTATTCGAGTTGCTTCAAAGTCAAGTGTTGATTCCATACCTTCCTTAAGCGATGCTCTCATATTTCTATGAGAATATTAATCCTTTTTGATCATCAAGGTTGTCATCTCAATTCTTTTTCCAACCGACGTGCTCCTCTTCAAGTGGATCTGATCATTTCAACATTCGCGGGATCAATTCTCAGTTCTTTGCAACGGTGTTTGCTTCATCCGTCCCAAATTGCCTTTGTTTTTCCCCCCCCCCCCCCCTTTTTTTTCAAGGATTCAGATTTCTTAATCATGTATCCTTTTATTTGTGAGAGTCTCTCCATTCTTTTCCGTCAATGTTCTTATCCGGTGATTCTCAGGAAGATACTAACAGAGCCTCAAGGTTATCATTCTTCATTATTTTCCTTCTCCGATGAATTCAATTCAAGCTTTGGTGTTGATCATATCTTTTCCTCGTTTCAAATGTTTTCTCATGCCGGTGCACCTCATGATCATCCACTTCTCGCTATTCAATTGTTCCGGAGTCCTCAAGTTATCTCGAAGATTCGTGTTTCCACTCTGCTTTCGGTCAAGCTCTTTCGAGGATGTTATCTCATTCAAGCCATTTAAATCAACCGGTGCAATCTCCCTTTCAAGTAATCGTTAACGGTGTATCTTTTGAGTGGGCCCTAACCCACAGTTTTTTCCCAGGATCTTACCTGACTCTTCTAATTTTTCCCGGAGATAACCTCAACTTCTTTTCCAAGTTTGATGTAAGAATGAGTTATCGTCAGTCAAATGTCTTTCTCCAAGATCTTTCAAATTCTTTTCATTGTTGATTCAGCCTTTATATTCTTCATTATTCTGGAGTATCTCAACAATTTATGGTGGTGTTTCTCGTCGTCATTCTTGGATTTTGAAGACCGAAGAAGAGTTTTTTCCTCCAAATCTTATCCGTTCTCTCAGAGATGCGAAGCTCAAGCTTCATGCCATCCTCTCATAATTGTTTTCGATTGTGAGAATTCTTTTCACCAATCCGGAGCAATTCAAGAGTCTTTTCAATTTGATTATCCGAAGTCCATGATTGCGGGTTTATTCATTCTCAGCTTTCAACTCTCATTCTACAAATCTTACCGGTGCATCATTCAAGTATTCTCTAATCAGCTCGTCATCTCTTCGTTCTCATGTATCTAAATTCTCTCAAGCATCTTCGTTTATTTGCTAATCCTTCCCGGTGTTTCTTCATCTTTTATTCGTTCATTTTCAATTCTTATGGTGGTTCGTTCTAGATTCTTCTTCCTTCGTTTATCATATCAATGTATTCGTTGTTTTCAATCCTACCGGTGGATCGTTGAAGACCGTCTCAAGTTTGCTCCATATCTATCTTAATCCTTTCTACGAGAATAAGTAGTATGCCAAATCCGTTGCTTGTCATCAATCTAAAGTGGTGAAGGATACGCATGATGTAATTCTTATTCTTGTTTCATCGAGTGAATTCAATTCCTTATTCCGGAGGTTCATCAAAATTCTTGATTTCTTTTGTTCATCTTTCTTTTCCAGAGTTCCAAGTTTTTCTGCATTATCTCGCCGTGAAGCTCCATCTAATCATTGCAAGGCTTCAATCTTGTTCGCTTCAAACCTTCAATTCTTTTATGTTTTCTTTTCCTATCCGGAGTTCTTCATGGAGGCTCAACATGGTGGTTCATCAAGGATTCTTTTCATTCTTCAATTGTTCTTCAAGTTTTCTCTCGAAGCTAAGATCCGCCAAGCTATACTCTGAAATAAACATGGTGTTCAACACATGCCTTGTTTTGAGGAGTTCAAGCTTTCTTCATCTTGCATTCCGAAGTGCAATCCGTTCTACCTTATCATTTGAGGTGGTGTTATGTCATTGTGACAATTTGAGTTCGTGTTTCATGATTCAACACTTGTCAAGAATGAGATAGTTAAACCCATCAATCTCTTCGAGCATGAGCTCTTCTCAATCCATCAATCGCTTTGTTGGAGTTATCTTGGGTTATATTTCACCTAAAGCTTTCCCTAAGGATTGTTGCTATTTATGGTGCTTATAAATGACCCAAGTTCTTCATTTATCCTCCCGGTGAAATAGTTTCTCGTCTCCTTGTTCATATCAATCCAAATCCATAGTTTCCGTTAGTGGCAGAATTTCACCTCATAATTTTTGAGATGTTTTCCACAAGCCCACTTCAAGCTTATCCTTTCGTTGTTGATAATCCAACAACTCAGTTCTAGTATTTGTTGTAAGCGTGCTCTCCCAAGATCTTGTTTCCCTCAGTTCATTCCATTCCATTCTTTCATTTCTTCCGGAGGCATTGTGTTGTTTTTCTCTCCTCTCATCATCTCAAATTGTGAGGATCGTGTTCTTTTCATGCTTATCCATTTAACTGGAGTGTTGTGTCCTCTGCTCAAGTTCTTTTCATCTTATCAAGTCTTGCATCTCTTTTCAACCGGAGTGCTGTCCGAATTTGTTCTTCCTTGTTTCTTTTTCTAACGGAGTGTTTTTGTTCATCTTTGTTGTATTTTTTCTCGAATATGGTTTAACCTTTCAAGGTTCTTTGGTTTCACTCGTTTGTCAAAGAAGCAACTTAGTTTTACCTCTTATCTTCCTCTTCTTTTTTCCCTCCGGTGCCATCCTAGATCTCGAGACGAGATCCTCTCGTAGTGGTGGAGTGTTGTAACGCCCCGGATACAACTTTCCATATTTGTAACTCCTACTCTTGCCTTTTCCGGAGATGCGTTGTGAGTTTTCCTTGGTGGTTGGGCTTTTGTCTTCGTTTTGCTTTTGCTCATGTCATGCATTTCATATCATGTGCATCTCATTTGCATACGTGTTCGTCTCATGCATCCGAGCATTTTCCCCGTTGTTCGTTTTGCAATCCGACACTCCTATGTCCTCCCGCGCCCTCCTTTTGCCTTTTTTCGTGAGCGGGTGTTGAACATTCTCGGAATGGACCGAGATTTGCCAAGCGGCCTTGGTACACCACCGGTAGATCGCATGTCAAGTTTCGTGCCATTTGGAGTTCGTTTGATGCTCCAACGGTTAACCAGGGAATCATAAAGGCCTCGTGTGTGTTGCAGCCCACCACCCCTCCAAAGTGGCCCAATAACCCATTCAAACCCCCTCCATCCTCTCGGCCGTTCGATCACGATCGCGTGGCCGAAAACCGCACCTCATCTGGACATTCCTACCTCCCTATACCTATATATATATGTGCACCTCATCCAAAATCACGGTCTAACCCTAGATCTCACCTCCACCGTGCAACCGGACGCGTCCGCGCCGCGTCGGACATGTCCACCGCCAGCCTCCACATCGCTCTAGCCAATCCGAGCATGCCACGTCACCCCGCCGCCGCTCTCCTCCACCCCGCCGCTGCCACGTCAGCCGGCCGCCTCTCTCTCTCTCCTCTGCGCCCGCCGCAAGCCCGCGGGGCCCACAGCTGGCCCGCGCAGCCTGCGCGTCGCCCGCGGTCGCCCAAGCCGCCCGCGCGCCAGGCCGCCTCCGAGCGCCGCCATCTCCGCTGCCTTGCCTCCTCGCCGGCCATCGTCGCCCGCCCGGCCGCCGCTGTTCCATCACCCGGCCGCCGCTGCTCCACCGCCCGGCCGCCGCGACCTCGCAGGATCGTCGCGCGCGCGCCGCCTGTGCCGGAGCTCGCCGCCGGCCGCATCCTCCTCCCTCACCGTTGTCGCCCCGAACCTCTCCGGCCTCCTCCTTCTTCGTCTCCGGCTGGAACTCCGTCTCCGATGAACCTCAAACCACGTGCCCATGAACCCTAGATCTGTTTTCTGGCAGGTGAAAAATTCCAATAAGTCCCTTCTCTGTGATTATTTTTATGCCTACTTCATCATGCCATAACTTCTCACCCGTAGATCCGTTTTGCATGCATGAGATACCTAAATGTTCATCATGATGTGCTATTCATTTTGTTCCATTGTGCCATGCTTGTTTGAGTCCACCTTGATGCCCAAATTGTTGATGCAAGAGTGCTATAAAATGTTAGTTGCTGAATCTTAGCACATTATGAGCATTTGTCATTTTTGCTACAATTATTGTGTGCTGCATATGGACTTGAGCTCTACATGTGTTTTGGTCTATGCCATGTCATCTTTACAGGGGTGTATGCCATGTATTTTTGTGATCTTTGTGGTGACTAGCATAAGCATGCAAAGTAGCTCTCGTAATATTGCTGTTTTCAGGGACTCAGAATTTGACCAAGTCATTGCTCTGCTGTTATTTTTATGCCATGTATTCATGTTGCTAAAGTGAGATCCATGCTTCTTTTGAGTATGTTTAGTAAGGATGATTTTGACATATGGTTATGCTCTATCCATCCATGCCTCTATTTTCAATTATGGAGTGCCCTAGCATGACTTAATTTTGCTCTACTTTTGCTATAAAATGTTCCTGGCAGATTGTTTACATGTTAATCAATTTTGCCAAGGTTGTTGTAGTTGCTCCATGCATGCTATGAGTTTGTTCTTGCTTTGGTTAGCTTCTTGAACATGCCATCTTGCTGATGATATGCTTATCTTGTCATGCAATGCCTTGTGGTGAGTGAATCGAGCTCACAAAGAGGCCTTCATAAATCTGTTTTTGCCATCTCCAGTTTTCTGCTAAGTCTGAATATGTGAACGAAACTTGCTATGTTTACATGGGTGCCATCATATCTTATGATCCTTTTTGGCTTATGGTCAGTAAGGGACTTTTGTTCTATGCTTTGAGTAGATTCATGCCATGCCTTGGTTTGCTATGTCTTGTTCTTGTAGCATGTTGTTATCTTGCTCTAAACATTACTTCCTGATGTTAATTCCTGGCATGTTAGTATTTTCACTAAGTCTGTGAAGCTCATATCTTTTGCGCTTTTGCCATGCTTGTTTGATCCTGTTCTAGTGTGATTTAGCCGTAGCTCAGTGTTCATTTTTTGTCAAGTATCTTGAGTAGATCGCTGCCATGTGCTTTGTTGCTATGTTGGAGTGCATTAGCTTAGTTTCTTGTTGCATTCTAGGTGGCATCATGCTGTTCATCGCACAATTGTGCCATTATTGTTCTGCTTGCCATTTGCAAACCGTGCATCCGATTCCGGTGATCTTTATATCGATTTCGACCGAAATCAACTCATCTTTCCAGCGGCACATTTGGTTTGCCAAGTTGATTCCTTGATCACTCTTTCCTTCCGGAGCATGCATATGCATTGCATATCGCATCCCGCAAATCGTGCCATGTTTTTGCATCATGTTGCTTGCGCATTGCACCGTGGTTGATTATTGTTTCCTTTGCTTGTGTTCTTGCTTTGGGTAGAGCCGGGAGACGATTGCGTGATCGAGGAACCCGTTGAGTACGCTTACGAGGATCAAGCTTTCGTCAACTCTGAGAACTTTGCAGGCAAGATGACCATAACCTCGAAATCACTTCTATTTTTGCTTGCTAGTTGCTCGCTATTTTGCTATGCCGCGATACCTACCACTTGCTATATCATGCCTCTCATATTGCCATGTCAAACCTCTAACCCACCTTGTCATAGCAAACCGTTGTATGGTTATGTTACCGCTTTGCTCAGCCCCTCTTATAGCGTTGCTAGTTGCAGGTGAAGATGCACTTAGTTCCATGTTGGAACATGGATATTGTTGGGATATCATTATTATATCTTGTTTACTTTAATGCATCTATACACTTGGTAAAGGGTGGAAGGCTCGGCCTTATGCCTGGTGTTTTGTTCCACTCTTGCCGCCCTAGTTTCCGCCATACCGGTGTTATGTTCCTTGATTTTGTGTTCCTTACGCGGTTGGGTTACAATGGGAACCCCTTGACAGTTCGCTTTGAATAAAATTCCTCCAGCAAGGCCCAACCTTGGTTTTACCATTTGCCACCTAAGCCTTTTTCCCTTGGGTTCTGTAGACTCAAGGGTCATCTTTATTTTAAACCCCCGGGCCAGTGCTCCTCTGAGTGTTGGTCCAAACTGGGCGATGTACGACGCTCCCTGGGCAACCAGGGTTTATGCCAACCCGACGTCTTGCCCATCCGGTGTGCCCTGAGAATGAGATACGTGCGACTCCTATCGGGATTTGTCGGCACATCGGGTGGCTTTGCTGGTCTTATTTTACCATTGTCGAAATGTCTTGTAACCGGGATTCCGAGTCTGATCGGGTCTTCCTGGGAGAAGGAATATCCTTCGTTGACCGTGAGAGCTTATTATGGGCTAAGTTGGGACACCCCTACAGGGTTATGAACTTTCGAAAGCCGTGCCCGCGGTTATGGGCAGATGGGAATTTGTTAATATCCGGTTGTAGAAAACCTGGCACTTCACTTAATTAAAATGAATCAACCGCGTGTGTAACCGTGATGGTATCTTTTCGGCGGAGTCTGGGAAGAGAACACGGTCTCGTGTTATGCTTGAACGTAAGTAGTTTTAGGACCACTTCTTGATCTGTATAGCTTCTCGATCGTGCTTTGCTTCTCTTCTTGCTCTCATTTGCGTAAGTTAGCCACCATATATGCTAGTGCTTGCTGCAGATCCACCTCACCACCTTTTCCGACCCATAAGCTTAAATAGTCTTGATCGCGAGGGTGTGAGATTGCTGAGTCCCCGTGACTCACAGGTTACTTCCAAAACTAGATGCAGGTGCCGATGATGCCAGTGCAGGGAACGCGCCCGAACTCAAGTGGGAGTTCGACGAGGATTCAGGACGTTACTATGTTTCCTTTCCGGACGATCAGTAGAGGAGCCCAGTTGGGGCGAGCGGGGATCTATGCAATTGGGTTGTCTTTCTTTATTTGGTTCCGTAGTCGGACCTTGATTTGTATTCTGGATGATGTAATGCTATATTTATGTATTATGTGAAGTGGCGATTGTAAGCCAACTTTTATCCCTTTCTTATTCAGTACATAGGATGTGTAAAGATTACCCCTCTTGCGACATGCCTACTATGCGGTTATGCCTCTAAGTCGTGCTCCGACATGTGGGAGATATAGCCGCATCATGGGTGTTACAGCCGCGGTCTCTCTCGTGGAGTAGATCCGATGTGGATGAGCAATGCTCTATCTCTAAAATGAGCTAAACCAATGCTAACCCTAGAAAAGTAGAGGAGGAGTCGTTTATATAGGCAAAGGGGCGAAGGGGTACATGGGCCTCGGCCCAACATCATGCACGCAGGCACGGTCCGGATGATCCAGATGTTGGTCCGGATGATTCGGGCTTCGGGGGTCCGGATGATCCGGGTCGGCGTCCGAATCGTCCGGCTGTGTCGAGGGGGCTGCGAGAGGTCTAGATGTCCGGGTCCTGGTCCGGATGTGCGGGTATGTCCGGATGATCCGGGACTGGGTCCGGATGATCCGGCTTCAGGGTAGCTCCTGTTGCTCTCGGGTCTTCAATTGTCCGGATCGTCCGGGCTGGGGTCGAGATCATCCGGGCTGAGCCCGGATCGTTTGGGACCTCATCCGGATCATCCGGCCAACCTGGGACTTGGCTGATTTCTTCTCCGTCTTCACGCATATCTTCCGCTCCCGATCCTTCTTGCTCCTTAGCTTCTCCATGGCTAGCTCCTTGGTACCTGAGTATGCACAATGTCTCTGTTTGAGGTAGTAGCCATGTCTCATGTGCATCGAAGTGGAAATGTGAGAGGAGAGATGTCACCTCGGTTTCGAGAGCTCTTGCACGTGCTTGTGTCATGGGTTCGCTAGGCACTTGGTGAGATGATGGTAGGTCCATGGGGATGACCTTGGGATGCTCCGTATCAAGAGATGTCACCTCGGTCTCGATCGCTCTCGCACGTCTACTGTTGTCATCGGTCCACCTGGTGCTTGTAGTGACGATGGTAGGTCCATGGGGATGAATGTGTGATGCTCCATATCAGAAGGGAGGAGAATGCATGGAGAAGAGATGGTGGCAGACGAAGGAGTAGCAGGCTAGTAGGGGCGGTGGCCACGTGCTAGGGCCTAGGCAACACACGAACATACATGCATTGTTCGACCACCATGTTCGCCATGGTTGTGAGAGGAAAGAGGGGTACGGGTAGGAGCTAGGTTAGGGATTTTTTTCTGGTGAGTTGTCCGGCCACCATGGTTGTCATGGTTGCGAGAGGAAAGTGGGGTAAGGGGTGGCAGCTAGGTTAGATCTCTTTGGGTGTGGAGTGAGGTCCATCGGGTTCTGGTGGATCGGGGAAAGAACGGGCTCGACATTGGGATGAACCATGCTAAGCAGCAAACACTTGTTCGTCCATTTCCCCTTAAAAAAAACTTGTTCGTCCATTCTCAGGTGAGCCATGCTTCGGGTGCTTTTATGGCTCCTATTTAGAAGTTTTTATAATTTTTTGATCAAAGTAAAAAAAACTGTAAAAATAGAAGCAAAAGCCCAAACAAACAGGGCACGACTGATGTTATCCTTAAATAAAAGTAGTCTAACGAATGCAAAATAACCCGGAGCATGGCCTATGTGAGAATGACTTTTTGGCCAAAGTGGAAAAGCTGCAAAAGCCTAAACAAACAGGGCCTAACTGATGCAAAATAATCTGGAGCATGATTTTTTTGGCCAAAGTGGAAAAGCTGCAAAAGCAGAAGCAAAAGCCCAAACAGGGGATTGTTTTTTGCTAAAAAAAACAGGGCGATTTTTTTTTTTTTAGGGTTTACAGGGCGACTGCTGAGAAGAGAACTTTACGCCATCTGCTTTTGACTCTGACCTCCTCCTCATCCGACCCGTCAATCCCACTCCGAGCGCCACCTCACGAATCCAACCGTCATCACGGCATCTCCGATCCCCACACCCCCCCTCTTCCACCTTCTTATTGCCGTCCCCCTCCAGCCGCCGCCTGGGCCCTTGAGCGCCGTAGTTGGGAGCGAAACCCTCTCCCTCCCATTCCTACCAAACCCTAGAAAACCCAAAAAAATCCGCAAAATTACCCCCAAAAATCTTGAAAAAAATCATCAGGAACCTATCCTTCGGTCGGATCCGCTTATCTATTATCTCTCCTACCCTGTTGATGATGGCGGCGCAGGTTCAGGCGTCGGCAGCGCCAGCGGCTGGCGCGACGGAGGGCGGCGCGTCTCCGGCGGCTGGGGCTGCGGCAGCAGCCGCACCAGCAACTGCTGCGGCTTTCCCGGCGACTTCCCTGTACGTGGGGGATCTGGACGTGAGTGTGCAGGACGCGCAGCTCTTTGACGTCTTCAGCCAGGTCGGCTCGGTGGTGTCTGTGCGCGTGTGCCGGGACGTCAACACCAGGATGTCCCTAGGCTACGCGTACGTCAACTTCAGCAGCCCTGCCGATGGTATGTCTGTTCCTGCCTGTCATCTGTTGGTCAAATCCCGTGATTGGCCTGCTTGTAATGTCTTTGAAGTTGATTTAGTACAAATAGTGTTTATATGCTTATGGTCATGGCTTCATGCTTGACCCCTTTATGCATCGGGGATATACAGTGACAGTGGAGCCTCTCCCTTAAATTTTTAAGAGAATGTAGATTCAGTAGTGACTAAATGAGGATAAGTCAGTTATTTTGATATAGGTGCTAGTCTATGCAGTTAGCTAGTAGCGCTAGTAAGTTCAAACTATTCAAATCTATTTCGTTGGCAGTAACATGCAGAATCCGGGCAAATTTCTGTGATATACATTTAGAATTTTCGTTTGCACCGAACAGTATTTGCAATTCATTCTGTGTTGGGCAAACTAGCAGTGCTGTTTTGAACAGACATTTATGCAGAAACATACATGGTTTTATAGTTTTCTGATTTGGCATAACATGGTTTAGCAAGTCCTAAACATGATTGGAGATATATGATGCTCTAGGATGTGTTTGGTTCAAGGGACAAGATAAATGGATATGGGTATCCCCAACCAACTGGCTAGGGATAGCCATTTTTTCTGTTTGGTTGGGTAAGTGAGCATAACCCAGATCATGTTTGGTTTGAAGGATGAAATGTTGAGGATATCCATTGAAGAAAATCAAGGAGGAAAGTATTATGCATCAGCTCGTGTAGTCCCCTATTTTCTTGAAGCTCCTGCAGCAGAAAACCAACAAGAAAATCTGAGATTGGAATAGAAAGGCACTCACGAACACCTCACTTGTCCACCACGGATGCACAGCATACCTTGTTGTGCCTGCATGCACGCACGCATGCCACACTCCGCCGCCGCACACGGGCTCTCCGCTCCGGCAGCCACTCCTGCGTGCTCTGCTCCACAAGTCGCATCCGCTGCTCGCTATGCCCGACATCCGCGCCCGCGCCCCGATCTGCCAGCCAACTCCACCAGCGCTACCTCCTCTGCCTGGCATGCGGCGCTTTGCCAAGGAGAAGAGGGACACAAGCAGATCACCGGACTACCTCGATGCGTCGATCTGCAGTCGCCACCGTCGCCGCCCACGAAAAGAGAGATCTGGAAAGGGGTGAAAGGATAAGAGGGGTTCGGTGTCTGACAGGGGAGGCGGGGCGAAGAAAACGATTCGGACGCAGGGATGGCTACATCCGCCACTTTTTCACGGATCTGCGGAGCTGAGATTTTTGAGAATATTCCACGAATCTGGCTGCCCGTATCCCTCCTTGTCCATGAAGCAAACACCTGACATCCTTAAAAAAATGGCTATCCCTATCCCATAGAGGGATAACGAGGCAACCAAACGCACCCCTAATTGCTTTATCATGTCAAACTTACTGCTTATAAACTGGTCTTAATTTCTTGTGTACTGAATCTTTCTATTTTATAGACGCTGTCTATTTGTTCCTTAACTATAATTGCTTGCAGCTGCAAGGGCATTGGAAATGCTGAACTTCACTCCTGTTAATGGGAAGCCTATAAGGATAATGTATTCTAACCGTGACCCCAGCTCACGTAAAAGTGGTGCTGCAAATATATTTATCAAGGTATTACTAGTTGTCAATGCTTTTCTTCTTTGATTTCCACAACAAACTATTTTGCTTACCAATGCTTCTTTCATTGTTCACAGAATCTTGACAAGTCAATAGATAACAAAGCGCTCTATGACACATTTTCTGCCTTTGGAAACATTCTTTCATGCAAAGTTGCTACAGAAATATCTGGAGAATCCAAGGGTTATGGTTTTGTTCAGTATGAGCAGGACGAATCAGCACAGAATGCCATCAATGAGCTCAATGGGATGCTTTTGAATGACAAAAAGGTTTATGTTGGGCCTTTTGTTCGTAAACAGGAAAGGGAAAATGTTTTTGGCAGTCCCAAGTTCAATAATGTCTATGTAAAGAATCTATCAGAATCTACCACCGAAGATAATCTGAGAGAATTGTTTGGTAATTTTGGACCTATAACTAGTGTTATTGTAGTGCGAGCCGATGATGGTAAATCCAGATGCTTTGGATTCGTGAACTTTGAAAATCCGGATGATGCTGCACGTGCTGTTGAGGATTTGAATGGCAAGAAATTTGATGATAAGGAATTATATGTTGGTAGAGCTCAGAAGAAGTCTGAAAGGGAGATGCAATTGAAGGAAAATTTTGAGAAAAGCAATAAAGAGACAGCTGACAGGAACCAAGGCACTAACTTGTATTTGAAAAACTTGGATAGTAGTGTTGATGACGATGAGAAATTAAAAGAACTTTTTGCTGAATTTGGCACTATAACTTCTTGCAAGGTTCACTTCTTGTCCCTAATTTGTTCTGCACATTATTATTATGCATATACTTTGCTGCTGCTAATTGAAATCATGCCATAGGTTATGCGGGATTCGAATGGGGTCAACAAAGGATCTGGTTTTGTTGCATTTAAATCTTCCGAAGATGCTTCACGAGCTGTAAGTTGACATCTGAAAAATCCAATTTAAAGATTGCCTAGAGAAAAGTTCTACTAATATATCTTGTTGTACTTGTAGCTTGTGGCAATGAATGGTAAAATGGTTGGCGGTAAGCCTCTTTACGTAGCACTTGCGCAACGCAAGGAAGAAAGAAGAGCCAGGCTGCAGGTAATGGTCTTGTATATGAATTACTTCCAAAGTTATGTGACATGTGTCATGGAATGTATCACTTGTCAAGAATCATAATATTTAGTCTGTTCTACTGTCTAATTGAACATATGCACGCTGGATGTTATTTTCGCTCTAAAATGTCCTGTCATTTTCTCATTGACGTTTCAGGCGCAGTTTTCACAAATGCGTCCTGTGATGCCACCGCCCGTTGCTCCGCGCATGCCCATGTACCCCCCTGGTGTTTCTGGAATGGGCCAACAGCTATTCTATGGCCAACCACCTCCAGCTTTTGTTAACCCACAGGTATGTCAGTAGAGCAATCTTTTTTCCGTGTGCATATGAGTGGCTTAGCTAGCATCTTACATAGTATGCACCATGACAATTTAACAGGACATCTAGTTTGTCTATCTCACCGTATTTAATTTTTTGTCTCTTCTATGGTATGATTTGAGATTCACCAGTGATACGATAATGCTATCTTTGGCAAATTTGAAGCCTGATTTTAACGTTAGGGGCTATTCCAGATTTCCTACAAAGTAGGGATTTAATGGTTTCTGAAATTGGCAGTGACACAATGAGTTATTCTGATTCAGAAATCTCTGTTTCACTTCTAGGATTTTTAATTGGTGATGCTGGTTCCTTGTCATTTTGAATTTTGTACTATTGAAGCATTGTTTTTGTTTTGAAACACTTTATCGTGTGATAGCTTCGTGTCTTTTCAATTTTCTGGTCTTACATGCAAAAGATACAAAAAAGTTGATTTCCAATTTTAACTAAATCTTCTTTTGTTAAAATAAGGAATTAGGAAGCCAAATAGCTAAAATCTATAGTTTTGGTTTACTAGAACCATCCGCATATTGTTTCAGCTTGGTGGAAACCCAATTCTTCTCCTCAGGATCTCTTGAATGAAATTAGGGAGCGAAGTAAGTAGATATGTTATGATGGACAACTGCATATTTGGAAAATGATGCCAGATTGTTGGTTATCAACTGTTGGCTATTTTTGATATCCAAAGGGAATAATGTTGTAGGAGTACAAGGAAAATCAGTCAGTTCCAGGACTAACTTGCTGGAGGAGTTCTCACATTTTTTTACATAATGTGGCTGTGGTGCAGCAAATCCTAAACTACATTATTTTAGGGCCTATTCTCAGGGTAGGGAAACCATAGCATTGGAATGTCTTGCCCATTTGAATCCTACATGATTTTATTTTCTTTATTGCATCATGGGAGAAACAAAAGTTTTTTTCCAAGATGTTAAGAGCGGATGCTAGATTTCCTATGGAATGTAGTACAAATGATTCCTTGGGAAAAAATCATACGAATGGAACGACCAATGAAGGAATTTTTTTAAGGACTTTAATCCTCCAAAAATACTATGAAAATCCTCTGAATCAAAGTGGCCCTAGGTTGGTCAGTAGTGATTAATTAACTTTTTAGCTATACTTACTGTTGGATTGTAATTATTTATTATTCACAATAGTGTTTTTTATGTTTGAGATTTAAAGTTTCAACCAAGGTTGTCAAAATTGTGATCCTCAATCGGATCGTAGGTGTTCCCATAGAATCGCAAATCATAGAATTGGCATAGGTCCTAAGATTCTACCTGCTTTAAAAAGTTACTTTTTTGTAATTTCCCATTTGTTTAAATGGTTGCATGAGTGTTTATGTGACCAGTTAGAACCTATTTTGATTAATTAGTGTCAGTCCTTCTACATGAATATGTTGTCTATATGAGATTGACATACACGTTAAGGAAAAATATGTACCAACATGTTCTGAACATCAAATTAAAAGTGGCATACTGACATGTCCAAAAGCTAACAAAGGGCATCCAATCCAAGTTTTTGAGCAACAAAGGTTTAACGTACTAGAAATAGAAGACAACTTTAGTACGAGTCGTCTATTGATATCCTTGTACTCGTTCATGGGTGGTACTGCAGTACTAGAACTCCCAACACAGTATGAGGAAGGTCCTGAATTGTTGCCGCCAAGACCACGTTCGTCGTTGACATTGTTGTGTTCACAGTCAGTATCGTCATAATTATATGCATCAAGATCTTGATCTAACCCAAGATCACCATCTCCTACAAAAATTCCAAAATAATAGTCAGTAACGATGTAAAAGGAACAAGAATAATTAACTTGCTTCATCAAAAGAACTTCTCATACATGCTTCAGCTAGGCGACTAACAATATTTTCTACATCATTTTCAATGTCACTTTCATCTTCTTTGTCCATAGCAGCTTCACTACGAGCAATGCTATTAAAAGAATGCAACCAGTCCTTTTGTGGAGGAAGGTCATGTTCTTCTTTTTCAGTTATGCATTCATCATCAGAAGAGACATCGTCAATGTCATATTCCACAACTTGTCTTTGTCTTCTGCAGTCTGCTCATCAGTTGTACATGACAAGGACTAAATCAATTATCTTATCTTGGTGCAGACGATTTCTTCTCTTTGAGTGAACCTACACAAGTTTGAGAACTTAGCATTGCTACACGTGTTATATAATATTTCCTAGAGAACACATGACATTGATTCTTACTTGCTCAAATGCACTCCAGTTCCGTTCACAACCTGACGAACTAGAAGTTAAGCTAAGAACTCTAATTGCAAACCTCTGCAACTCTGGGCAATCATCTCCTGGCGAGTCCCACCAATAAGCTGGCTTTTTTTTAGTAATTGTCATAATAGCCATTGCATTCCAAATAGGCCCCCGGCATCCTGAATGAATCAATCTGCAGTTCTATCTTAACTCTTTCATCTAAATCAGGAACCATCTTTTCAAGCATGCAGAGATATATGGAGCTGTGTACGCCATCTTTCATTGATGATACTCCCTCTGTTCCATATTAGTTGTCGCTGATTCTGATTCAGTACAAAGTTGTACTAAATCAGCGACAACTAATATGGAATGGAGGGAGTATTAAGTATTGGTGTGTAGCTGATCAAAATAAAATTTCAAATGGTCAAAGTTAACTAAAACAAGGTTAATATAGCATATCTTGAAGCCACATTTATGAGTTACGGAGTCAGTATAGTAACATACCTTTTCTTGACATTGTTAAAATTTTGTTTTATTTATCTTTTGCATGATCCATCTCATCATACATCAGCGGCATTACTGGCTTCTTGTCCGAACCCACCATTTTGTAATTGGGAGTGCAGCCTTGAGACATGAGGCAACATTAGGCCAAAACCCACTGCTATCCAGAACAATTTCTTCAAAAATCGTCCCTTACGCAGAATTAAATCTGCTACTACTCCACTTTGTTGAAGTGAACATATTGATCACTGCGCCCTTGTGCTCATGCAAACAACCCAAAGTTAAAAAGGCAGTAGCAAATTTTGTCACTGCTGGCCTAATTAAATCCTGCCCTCCTGTGAATTCTCTCAACCAAGTAAGAACCATTGTTCTAGAATAAATGTAAGTAGTAATTTTTTGGCCCTTTGTAATTGTTGTCTGATGCATCGTAATCTTCTCAAAATCCTAAGAATTAAATCAATACAATGAGCTGCACATGGAGTCCATTTTTTCTTCTCTTTTTTACATCAACAATTCACCAGCTGCCATATGGTTAGCGCCATTATGTGTTACATCTTGAACAACATTATCTTATCTTACTTCCTCAACAGTATCAACAAAAATTTTAAATACTTGGTTGGCTATCTTAGAAATGTTAGAATTATCGACTGAGGCAAGAAAGACTGCACCTTTTGGGCTGTTCACTAAAAAGTTGCATATGGACTTTTTCTTTTTATCTGTCCAGCCATCAGACATAATTGTACATCCTGTCCTCTTCCACTCTTCTTTGAATTCAGAGAGCAAATTCATTGTTCTCTCAACCTCCAGCTTGAGAGATTTTACCCTCACTTCATGATATGATGGAGATTTAAAACCTTTGCCGAAGTTTCCAATCATTCCAGTCATCTTTATCCATTCTGGATCCTTGACAACATTAAATGAGATAGGATTGTTATTGAAGACCCGACAAATTTGAGCACAAACCTCTTCTCACTCTTCTTTTTTGTAAAATCGGTTCACTTTTGTTTGAGCTCTTGTGCTTGTTAGTGAATTGATTTGTCCCAGCTTCATCTTCATTGTTCTCAGCAGGAGTATTCCTTCGAACATCATTGTTCCATTTCTATGTTAAACTTCCTCTTCTTTGCATCATTTTTTTTTCTGCTTGGATCCCCAGATTTTTGAGAATTTTTTTTTTAACATCATCCGGAACTTTTTCGCAAGGCTCGACATTAAAACCTTGTCCCAGCCAAGTGATGCTTCAGTCCGTAGACACCTCCTTCATATTATTGGCAACATATTTTTTGGTTTCTGGTTGCTTCATAGGTTCACTGATCAGTGTTGAGGTAATTTTACTGTGGACTTGTCCTTTTGCTCACAGCATGGAATGTGATGTTACTAGCCCCTTGGTTCCTATAAATAACGAAAACAGCATATATCGTATCATCAGATATAAAATAATAATAATCAATCAAAAGCCTACTTTATTTTGTGGTGTGATTTCATGTGGGGCACCGCTAACCTGCGCCGGAGGAGGCCCATAGTAGCTGCACCACCGAAGGTAGGTGCTTCATCAGGGCGTGGAACACAAGGAATCCATTCTAATACTATCTAGTCGTTAGTAAATATATAAGATTAGCGGCCCAGGACGGATCTCGGTTCCCCGGCGACCTGGTGAAAAATCAGGCAACTTCCCATTAATCCAGCGATCCTCCCAAAACAGGGCCAGCCGACCGTCCCCGACTGTCATTGGATTCATAGGAGGTCCCCGACTGGCGATATAATGAATTAACTTATGCTTAAGAAAATTTCATTCATGTTGCAAATATTCTGTTATTTCATTCATTCTCACTTGGATGATAATTTTTAATATGCTCTCTTTCTGTAGCCTGGATTTGGTTTCCAGCAACATATGATTCCTGGAATGAGACCTGGTGTTGCTCCAATGCCAAATTTCGTCATGCCAATGGTGCAGCAAGGTCAGCAACCACAACGCCCATCTGGAAGGCGCGCAGGTGCTGGTGGAATGCAACAGCCAATGCCAATGGGTCATCAGCAGGTAATAGTTCTTCCTTTCCTTCCAAAGGAATGTGGCCTTTATTTTCTGCCTCCATGCCTGAACAGCTGAGTTAAACATTTTTCGCTGCAGATGGTTCCGAGGGGTGGCCGTGGTGGTTACCGTTATGCGTCTGGCCGTGGCATGCCTGATGCTGCATTCCGTGGTGTTGGAGCTATGGGGCCATCGCTGTATGAGATGGGAAGGATGACTCCTGGTGACACTGGAGCACCGCAGCAAGTTTCTAGTGGAGCATTAGCATCTGCACTTGCTAACTCTCCGCCGGAGCAGCAACGATTGGTTAGTTTTTTTTATTGCCTTCTCCGCATCAAGTGATAAGGCATTATGAACTCGGACAATAACTTGTAATTTGTGCAGATGCTTGGTGAAAGCTTGTATCCACTTGTTGATCAGCTGGAGCATGACCAGGCTGCCAAGGTTACCGGTATGCTTCTGGAGATGGACCAGACTGAGGTTCTTCATCTAATTGAGTCACCTGATGCTCTGAAGTCTAAGGTCGCTGAAGCTATGGAGGTTCTCCGCAGTGCTCAGCAGCAGCAGACCAATGTTCCAGCTGATCAGCTGGCTGCTCTTTCGCTGAGCGATGGCTTTGTTGCTTCTTAGTTGGAATGCTGCTTGTTTCTGGTTTCTGTATGTGCTTGGTGCTTCAGACCTGGAAGTGTCTAGTTTTACTCAAATAGATTTAACTATGGATTTCAACATTGTACTCTTTATATTTGTTTAAATATTGAGATTGAAAAATGATATATTTGTGGATTTCTGTTTGTCCTAGGTGCTGCTTGTTTAATTTTGGAAAATGATTTGCTTGTGCCTGCTGAAGTGACGCTGGCATCAGTCGCCACTACTGGCTGGCACTAGCCCCCTGGCATCAGTCGCCACTACTGGTTGGCACTAGCCCCCTGGCCCAACGCATCTTCACCTTGTCCTTGTTGGATGATCGTTTCTGCTTGTTGGATGATCGTTTCTGCTCCGTATCTGGTCGGTTTAAACCGGCCGAACCGTTGCGCTGGAGCATGTTGGATCTCAAGAGATCCAAGGACGCCGCCTGCGCAATGTGTTATCAGACCCATGTTTTTTTTGAAGCGTGCACGGGTTATTTTGTTGTGAGGAGACAGGGCGGTTGTGTTCGGCGATCGGCGGGCAACAGGGTCATTGTGTCCAGCACGTTGGATCTCAAGAGATCCAAGGACGCTGCCTGTGCCATGTGTTATCAGACCCATATTTTTTTTGAAGCGTGCACGGGGCATTTCGTTGCGAGGAGACAGGGTGGTTGTGTTCGGCGATCGGCGGGTGACAGGGTCATTGGTGCCCGGAGGTCAGGAGCGGCGGCGGCGGCCCAGGACGGATCTCGGTTCCCCGGCGACCTATGCCCTCCCCCTCCCCCCGATGGTACTCTTCCCTCGTGCTCTCCCTTTCGTTGTTTGTCTCCCCCTCCCCCATTGGCGTTAGGGTTATGGTGTAGGGTGGTCGTTGGTGTTTCTCTGGGCCGGCGCGGACCGGGGACGGGGTGGTGTTCCCGCGGGTCGAGGGAGGGTGGTGGATTTGATGTTTATGGTGGCTAGGGATTTGGGATTGGGTTTAGGGATTTTTGTTCCTCCATGAACTACGGTCTTTTTGTTCTCATATATATGTTAGGTTGTGACAACGGCAGCTTGCCGTGACCTTGGTTTCAATGCCATGGTGCACACTGCAGATTTTGCTCCGTGACCATCGGAGCTTCTTCGTTTGCCGGTTGTAACATTTTGATCTGTGGGTTGTATCTTTCCCCACTCGTCGGTTGTAGCGATCGCCGGGCCACAAACTTCTGCTTGTAGCTGAAATGTCCGCATGTTGTAGCCTTTTCTGTTTAGTTGGTATGTAGCTTTTTTCACAAGTGGTTTGCAGCTTGCCTGATCGACGGTTGCAGCTGTATGCCCAAACCACTTTTCAGATGCAAAATGTTGTGGTCTATGATAAGTTCATAATGCAACATTCGGGTGACTTTTTTCGAGGTACAAGAGTCTTAGATTTTTAACTGAGATTTATAGTAGTACCTCTAGGTAAAGACTTGGCATAGAAAAAAACTGCCCTGCTTGTTTGTTTTCAACAGTTAGCTCTAGTCATTTAATGTTTTTTACATGAAAATTAGTCACATTTATTTCATTAACATGTCTTCTATCTGTTGTTACGGAGTAAACTAACTAAATCCATAGCCTCATATATACTGACTAGCGGTTGAGGCGCGCCACTTGAGCAGAAGCTCGGCGGTGCCGGGTGGGACGCACCCTTTCTCTTTCCTATTTTTTATACCAATGCACACATCGATTTTTGTGTGACTAAGCGGTGTCAGGTAGGGTACGCCCATCCAGCAGCCCCTTTTATCAGCTTCAGGAACGTGTTGCCCTTTGTGCCGGCACAATGTGACAAGCTCACAACGTCGTTATAGTGTTTTCTACAAAGGTAGACCTTGTATTATGGATCAGGTGAAACACACTCACGTGTTAGTGGTATTGAACTGAAGCAACGTTTTTTCAATGAAATGTGATCATCGCGTCTCGAACACGTAGTTACCACACGACAACTCCCAGCCGATGCTGTTCAAGTGGAGCGTCAGCGACTCCCAGCTGGCACCGTGCAGCTGGAGTGTCAGCGACGGCACGGGCGTGGCCCACCGCCCCCACTTCTTCCAGAACGGTGTCGTCGCTGCCACTTGAAGCATAGGTCCAGTGCCACGCCGACATCCACTTGATCCAGATCATTTCAGCAGATAATAGGTTGTACCTCCTCTTTGAAGCCCTTATTGATGTGCCAATGCCAGGCTGAGAAGGCTGGGAGCTCTGCATCAGTGGGTGAGACAGTTACACTAACATAAATATGTAAATGAGTGTAAAATTAACAAGTGTTTGATTTTAAATTCAAATTTAAAAGAAAATTCCTAGGGTGTCACCGGAAGCAAAACCTACATCTCAAAATGTAAACTCTGTGTCACCACCGGCAATAAAACAATATTGTGATTCTAATGAAAACCAGAATCTGCATTTCTAAGAGCATCTTCAGCCGTTGGCCCCCCAGGCGGCGATTTTACGCGCCCCCTAGGGGCGAGCCGACGCTTAAATCGGCACGGGGGCGAGCGGGTTCCTAGCCGCTTGCCCCAGGGTTGCCCCGGACGCGTTTTTATTTTATTTTAAAAAAGCTGAATTCGGCGAAGTTCGACTAAAATTCGGCAAATTTGATATTCATATTAAACATGTTCGGCGTTTTACATAAATTATTAAAAAAAACTAATCTACGGGGCGAAGAACTCGATCAACGCGGCGAAGTCGCCGACGTCGCCGCCGTCCTCGTCGTCGTCGTCGGCAGCCTTCTCCTTCTTGATGGCGCGGCCGCCACTGCTGGACGCCTGCCCGGCGTCTCCATGGCGGACAGGCGATGGTGGCGTGTCGTCGTCGTTGTCGCTGACGTCGAGGACGACGATCCCTCCCTCGTCCCGGCCACGGCGGCGAGCTTCGAACCGCGCGAGCACGGCGCACCGGCGCTCCCTCTTCGTTTGCACCCAGTTGTCGCGCGCTCATTTGAGGGCCGCTTCATCGTCGAGCGCCTCCTCCTTGACGCCGCTGGCGACCCGGGCTCCGTCTTCACGACGGGGAGCCCTGGCTCTGTCTTCGGCTTGACGAGTCAGGGAGGAGCCGAGGACGAGGGGTGGCCGCCTTCATTGATGACGATGCCGGCCGAGCGGGTGCGCCGACCGAGCGAGGTCTCCACTGCGGGCTCGGCCTTGACGCCGAACATTGCCGGAGAGCGGGAGGAGTGGGAAGAGGAGCGGGAGGAGGAACGGGACGAGGACAACGCACCAGAGACAAACCTCCTTGGCATCCATTGCCCGGCGCCGCGGCGGGACACCGGAGCGACGGTCGGTCCCTCGAGGGTATGTGAGCGGCGGGTTGTTGCCGCCCTCGAGGTGCGCGTGAACCTCGTGGAGCGTCCGGTCGAGGACGGACCACCACAGGCGTCGGCCCTCGCTGTTCCACCGGCCGCCCGCCACCACCGGCGCTCCGTTGGTGGAGGCGAGGCGTTGCTCCTGACGGCGCTGGAAGTATGCCGCCCATGCCTCGTGGTTGTGGGTGGCGTACTGCGGGGAGGCGCGCTGCTCCTCGGTTAGCGACGACCGAACGCGGTCGACCTCGCCGGCGAAGTAATCTGGGCGCGCGACGACTTCTGGCAGGGGGGATGGGGACGCCTTCGACGCAGAGCCTCCATCCTGTCGGCCCAATGCACATGTCTGAAGGCGCCGGAACTTTGGCCTCGAAAAGCAGGTGCGCCTCCCACGTTTGCAACGAGCGGCGGCCGAAGCCGTTGGCCGCCGCTCCATCGCCGGGGAACCGCTCGCACATTGTCGTTGATAGGGCTGGGAGAGAGGAGAGGTTCGTCGGCGGCAGAGAGAGAGAGACAGAGAGGTTCGTCGGCGGCGAAGAGAGAGACAAAGAGCACGACGTCTGTGGCCAACGACGGGGGGGGGGGGGGGCGTTTTTTAACGGGGGGGGGGGGGGGGGGGGGGGGGGGGACGCTTTTTATAGCTGGCCCGTGAGGAAACAATGGAAGGCTGACCGGCGGCAGCCTTGGCATTGATTCCCTGTGGGAAACCGAGGCTTTCGCAGGACGACGAGGCGAGTGTCGCTGATTCGGTGGGCCCGCGGCTCTTTTGCGCCAAAACCATTTCGCCCGACGTCCCCGAGCGCCCCCAGCGCGCCGGGTTCGACATGGGTCCACCGGCGCCGAATTCGGCCTGAGCCGGCAAAAATTGGGCTTCCGAGGACGCGGCTGAGCCGTTTTTCACGCGTCGGCGCGAAAAAATCGCCCGGGAAGGGCGTGTTGGGGGCTCGGCTGAAGATGCTCTAACAAACATGTATGACTATTCCTAGGTTCGTAGGAAGGACGTGCATCATGACCCTAACTAACCTCCAACATCCTACTTAATTAATCTGTGGTAGCCTGTTAGATCTTGTAAACCTAAACAACAATTATTAGTAACAAAAAGGAAGGATTAAGATGTCATATCGTCAACAGAAAAGCCCGCAGTTTTGCAATCCAACTTCCCCAATGATTGTCAAAGCATATGATAAAATGATTGGTGAAGATCCACTTCAAGTCCTCAACCCTGCAAGCAAAATGAAGGAACATGAGTTTGCTCCAAAGCATTGAAATTTCGGAAGCATTTTTGAGGCACCTAGATGATCGAAAGAAATGCTAGTTACCTCTGTTGTGTCATCCATTGTATCTACTAAAGGAAATGGGACGACCTTCTCCTCTGTAATTGTTGTATAAAAAAGTCATGCCTTAATTGGAATCTTAGAGACCCATGAGCTAAATACAAACCGAGAGCATATTGGACACGTAACTTCCAAACATTCAGAAGTGCCTACACAACCAAGATTAAAGTTTCAAATGTGTAACACCCACAATGTGGCTATATCTCCCACGGGTCGGGGCACGACTTAGAGGCATAGCCGCATGGTAGGCATGTCGCAAGAGGGATAATCTTTACACATCCCATGTACTGAATAAGAAAGGGATAAAGAGTCGGCTTACAATCGCCACTTCACACAAATACAAGTTAAACATACATCAACCAGAATACAAACAAGGTCCGACTACGGAACCAAAATAAAAGAAGACAACCCCAATTGCTAGATCCCCGATCGTCCCAACTGGGCTCCACTACTGATCAACTAGAAACGAAACAACACAACGAACACGATCTTCATCGAGCTCCCACTTGAGCTCAGTTGCGTCATCTGCACTGGTATCATCGGCACATGCAACTGTTTGGAAGTATCGGTGAGTCACGAGGACTCAGCAATCTCACACCCTCGCGATCAAGACTATTTAAGCTTATGGGTAGGAAAAGGTAGTGAGGTGGAGCTGCAGCAAGCACTAAGCATATATGGTGGCTAACTTACGCAAATAAGAGCGAGAAGAGAAGCAACGCAACGGTCGAGAAGCTAGAAGTGATCCTAAAACTACTTATGTTCAAACATAACTCCAAAGCCATGTTCATTTCCCGGACTCCGCCGGAAAGAGGCCATCACGGCTACACACGCGGTTGATGCATTTTAATTAAGTTAAGTGTCAAGTTCTCTACAACCGGACATTAACAAATTCTCATCTGCCACATAACCGCGGGCACGACTTTCGAAAGTTCAAACCCTGCAGGGGTGTCTCAACTTAGTCCATCACAAGCTCTCACGATCAACGAAGTATATTCCTTCTCCTAGGAAGACCCGATCAGACTCGGAATCCCGGTTACAAGACATTTCGACAATGGTAAAACAAGACCAGCAAGACCGCCTGATGCACCGACATCCTGATAGGAGCTGCACATATCCTCGTTCTCAGGGCACACTCAGATGAGACATCCTACGAGTAAAACCAACCCTCAAGTTGCCCCAAGGTGGCCCCGCAGTCTACTCGGTTGGACCAACACTCAGAGGAGCACTGGCCCGGGGGTTTAAAATAAAGATGACCCTTGAGTCTACAGAACCCAAGGGAAAAGTATAGGTGGTGGTGAGGCAACTGGTAAAACGAAGGTTGGGCCTTGCTGGAGGAGTTTTATTCAAGTCGAACTGTCAAGGGGTTCCCATAACACCCAACCGCGTAAGGAACGCAAAATCAAGGAACATAACACCGGTATGACGGAAACTAAGGCAGCAAGAGTGGAACAAAACACTAGGCATAAGGCCGAGCCTTCCACCCTTTACCAAGTATATAGGTGCATTAAAGTAAATAAGATATAATAATGATATCCCAACAAAATCCATGTTCCAACAGGGAACAAACTTCAACTTCACCTGCAACTAGCAATGCTATAAGAGGGGTTGAGCAAAGCGGTAACATAGCCAAACAACGGTTTGCTAGGAAAGGTGGGTTAGAGGCTTGACATGGCAATATGGGAGGTGTGATATAGCAAGTGGTAGGTATCGCGGCATAGCAAATAGAGCAAACAACTAGCAAGCAAAGATAGAAGTGATTTCGAGGGTATGGTCATCTTGCCTGCAAAGTTCTCAGAGTTGTCGAAAGCTTGATCCTCGTTAGCATACTCAACAGGTTCCTCGAACACGTACTCGTCTCCCGACTCTACCCAAAGCAAGAACAAAAGCAAGGAACACAATCAACCACGGTGCAATGCACAAGCATCATGATGCAAAACATGGCATGATATGCAAGACATGATATGCAATGCATATGCATGCTTCGGAAGGGAAAAGATTGAACAAGGCATCAACTTTGCAAACCAAGTGTGCCGCTGGAAAGATGAGATGATTTCGGTTGAAATCGATATAAAGATCACCAGAAACGGAGGCACGGTTTGCAAATAGCAAGCAAAACAAGAATGACACAGTTTTGCGATTAACAGCACGATGCCATCTAGAATGCAACAAGAAACTAAGCTACTACACTCCAACATAGCAACAAAGCATATGGCAGTGATGTACTCAAGATGCTTGACAAAACATGAACACTGAGCTATGGCTAAATCACACAAGAGCAGGTTCAAACAAGCATGGCAAAAATGCAAAAAATATCAGCTTCACAGATAGTGAAAATACTAACATGCCAGAAAATAATATCAGGAAGCCATGTTTAGAGCAAGCAAACAACATGCTACAGGAACATGTCATAGCAACAAAAGGCATGGAATGAATCTACTAAATACACAGAACAAAAGTCCCTTACCGAACATGAGCCAAAAAGGCACAGAAAATATGATGGCGCCCATGTAAACATAGCAAGTTTTATTATCAGTTTCAGACTTGGCAGAAATAAGAGCATGGCATAAACAGAATTATGAAGGCAACTTTGCGAGCTCAAATCACTCACCACAAGGCATTGAATGACAAATCAAGCATACTAACAGCAAGAAGGCATGTTTAAGAATCCAACCATTGCAAGAGAAAGTCCTAGCATGCATGGATCACTAGCACCAACCATGGCAAAATTGATTAACATGTAAATAATCTACCAGGAACATTTTATAACAAAAGTAGAGCAGATTAAGACATGCTAGGGCACTCCATAATTGCAAACAGGGGCATGGATGGATAGAGCATAACCATATGTCCAAAACATCCTTACTGAAGAAACTCAAAACAAGCATGAATATCACTGTAGCATCATGTTTACATGACATAAAAATAACAGTAGAACAAAGACTTAGCAAAATACCAAGTCCCTGAAAACATTAATATCACAAAGGCTACTGTAACGCCCTCGATGCGGCTATATCTCCTACGTGTCGAAGCACGACTTAGAGGCATAACCGCATTGAAAGCAATGTCGCAAGTGAGGTAATCTTCACACAACCCATGTAATACATAAGGGAAAAAGATACATAGTTGGCTTACAATCGCCACTTCACACAATTACATGAATAAAGTATTACATCAACCAGATACAATCAAGGTCCGACTATGGAACCCAAAATAAAAGAAGACTACCCCAAATGCTACATAGATCCCCGATCGACCCCAACTGGGCTCCACTACTGATCAACTAGAACGAAACAACACAAAGGGCAAGATCTTCATCGAGCTCCTCCTTGAGCTTGGTTGCGTCATCTGCACGGTTCAACGGCACCTGCAAGCTGGTTTTGGAAGTATCTGTGAGTCACGGGGACTCAGCAATCTAACACCCTCGTGATCAAGACTATTTAAGCTTATGGGTAAGGTAAAAGGTATGAGGTGGAGCTGCAACAGCGACTAGCATATTTGGTGGCTAACATATACGCAAAAGAGAGCGAGAAGAGAAGGCAAAGCACGATATAGGAAACTATGATCAAGAAGTGACCCTAGAACAACCTACGTCAAGCATAACTCCAACACCGTGTTCACTTCCCGGACTCCGCCGGAAAGAGACCATCACGGTTACACACGCGGTTGATGTATTTTAATTAAGGTCAACTTCAGGTTTTCTACAACCGGACATTAACAAATTCCCATCTGCCCATAACCGCGGGCACGGCTTTCCAAAAGTTCAAAGCCCTGCAGGGGTGTCCCAACTTAGCCCAACACAAGCTCTCACGGTCAACGAAGGATATTCCTTCTCCCAAGACAATCCGATCAGGCTCGGCATCCAGGTTACAAGACATCCTCGACAATGGTAAAACAAGTCCAGCAACACCGCCCGAATGTGCCGACAAATCTCGATAGGAGCTGCACATATCTCGTTCTCAGGGCACACTCAGATGAGACATCCTACGAGTAAAACCAACCCTCAAGTTGCCCCAAGGTGGCCCCGCAGTCTACTCGGTTGGACCAACACTCAGAGGAGCACTGGCCCGGGGGGGGGGGTTAAAATAATGATGACCCTTGAGTCTGCAGAACCCAAGGGAAAGAAAAGGCTAGGTGGCGAATGGTAAAACCAATGTTGGGCGTTGCTGGAGGAGTTTTATTCAAGGCGAACTGTCAAGGGGTTCCCATTATAACCCAACCGCGTAAGGAACGCAAAATCCGGGAACATAACACCGATATGACGGAAACTAGGGCGGCAAGAGTGGAACAAAACACCAGGCATAAGGCCGAGCCTTCCACCCTTTACCAAGTATATAGATGTATTAATTAGATAAGAGATATTGTGATATCCCAACAAGTAAACATGTTCCAATAAGGAACAACATCTCCATGTTCAAACAAGGAAACAAACTTCAATCTTCACCTGCAACTAACAACGCTATAAGAGGGGCTGAGCAAAGCGGTAGCATAGCCAAACAACGGTTTGCTAGGACAAGGTGGGTTAGAGGCTTGGTTCAACAATAAGGGAGGCATGATAAGCAAGTGGTAGGTATTGCAGCATAGGCATAGCAAAAGAGCGAGCAACTAGCAAGCAAAGATAGAAGTGATTTCGAGGGTATGGTCATCTTGCCTAAAATCCCGCAAGGAAGAAGAATGAGTCCATGAAGAAGACAAACGGACGTAGTCGAACGGATCCTCACAAACGCGACGTTACCGGATTACCGAGAAGAAGTACACCGGAAAGAAAGCAAACAACATAGTAAACAACCACCACATAAACATGGCATGATGCACAATCAAGTATGATGCATGTCCGGTTTAATGAAGCATGGCATGGCAAAATGCACAAACAATCCTACAAATTAAGTGGAGCTCAACATACAACTCCGTTGCATATTGACGAAACACCACATTCAAGTATTTAGTTCGATCTCGTTTATGTACCCAACAAAATTAAATGTTGTCAACCATAGCAAGGGGTGAAGCATAAGTAACTAACTATCTAGTCAAATTTAAATGAGACCGAAAATAACAAACAACAATTCCGGAAACTCCTCATGTGCATATTTTAAGGTTTGGTACTGTTCTGCCCTAGACCATGTTTTAGAGTTGTTAAACATGCAAAGTAAGGCCACCATGTTAAACTAGGCAAAATTCTACCCCATTTACATATAAAGTTTGTTAAATTCCGAGTTACGGTTATTAGTTATGAAATAAAGCATTTTAACATGGCATTAGGGGCAAATTTAATCAAACAGCATTTTAAACATTTTAAACATAGATGAAAAAATGGCAAATTATGAAACTAGACAAAATTTAAGCAAGTTTCATATATTAAGTTTTTCCATATGATGCTTACTTATTAAGTTATTATATGCATGAACTATGAGGGGTTTTCTATAAAACAGACAGTCTCTGGTTAAATGGCAAAATTTGCAGTGCATAAAAAAATACAATGGGCTAAAACAGGATGGCCCAATCGGCGGAAAAAAATATCAGAGGCGCTGGGGGGGCTGCTCACCCTTGGCCGAGGCCCGGTCGGTGTAACAGTGGCAGGCCGGTGCGGGATCTGGGCCTCGCGTGGGAACTGGGCTTGCGCGGCTGAAGGGAGCTGGGCCCGCGCGGCACTAGAGGAGAGCAGCTGGGCCGGGGCGCGGTCAACGCACATCGATACAGGGCGGTTCAGGGCGCTCATCCTACTCTGCATCTGCTTCGATGCAGACGACGCCGGCGATGTAGGAGGCCACAACAGCGGGTCTGGAGGCGGCTTCAGGGACTCCGGTGAGGAGGGTGGCGACCTGGATACCGACGACGCCGCAGACTCGGCGCTCGATGGAGGTCAACGAAGGCTCGGCGCGTCCTGTCTCCGGAAACAGAGAAGCGAACTGGTCGGCATGGTGGTCGAGGAGGCAGGGAGGAGGCTTGGCGCGGGGTCATGGGGCTCCGGCAGCACAGGGGACTTGGCGAAGGCGACGAGCGGCGCTGGGGTAACGGGCGCCTCGTCCTTTGCTCGTCGGAAGTAGAGCAGCGGCAGCGTCTTGGCGCAGCTGCAGGCAGCGCAGCAGATCCAGGGTCAACGGAGGCGCGGAAAGCGGCGGGTCTGGTCGTGGCCTACGCGAGTGGACGGTGCGGGCGTCAAGGAGCGGCTGCAGCGGGGCTCCAGGAAGGACATGGCGGCGAACGAAGGCACGGCTCCGGGCGGTGGAGGTAGCAGGCCGGCGGCGGGTGACGAACTTGAGGCGCTCGGGCGCCATGCCTGCTCCAACTCCTTGCAGCAACAAGAAAGAAAAAAGGGAGGTGGAAGAAGGACGGAGGAAAACGGAGAAGGGCGGCGAGGGCTGCTGGTCCAGCGGTGCTACGGCGAAGCCGGAGGGCGTCGGGGTCAAGGCAGAGGAGGCGGGCGAGCTCTGTTGGTCGAGAAGGGCCATGGGGGCTCTGATTGGTGGGGATCGAGAGGAGTATAGGAGAAGGTGGATCTGATTGGCTTGGCACGGAATGCAAGGAGGAGGAAGGCATCAGGTGGTGGCGCGGATGGACTGATGGGACACGCGGGCTAGATTTTAGGGTTAGGCTAGAGTTTATATAGGTAGGGGATTAGGGGAGGGGTTAACTCGGTCCGTCCGATCGTAATCAGGCGGTCGAGAATAAATTGGTTAGGGAGTCCAATAAACAAAACAGAGATGTTTTGTAGATGTTTGGGGATGATCCGGATCCAACGGTGACGACTGCCCGGGTCGGGTCCGGGACAATTTCGGACGCGCATGTGAGGGGTTCGATGCACTGAGCAGAGAGGGTTTCGGACCGTGCGGTCGCATCGGAAAACTCCGGAAGCGAAAGGGGAAGGAGGAATGACTAGGTGGGCTGGTGGCGAGACTGCGAGGTGAGAAGAGAGAGAGAGAGGGGGCCCCGGCATCTGTTTCCGGAGACGAAAAACATCCGACGTTTTGACCGACTATATTGCGCTTATAAATATCCGTTGGGGCATCAAACGGACTCCGATTGCGATGAAACTTGGCACACGGTCTACCTACACTATAACAAGACTGCACGCCAACTTTCATCCCATTCCGAGAACATTATCTGGCCACTTATAAAATAATATTCGGACGTGCCGCGGGCGCGTGCGAGTGTGGCTGGACTCAAAACAGACAACGGAAGTTACTGGGAGACCGGGACGGATGCAAGTTTTGGAAACATGATGATGCAATGCACATGATGACATGATGAAATGCAACACGCAAGCAAATGACATGGCAACGCCGGCGAATAACTAGCAGACACCTGGCGCATCGGTCTCAGGGCGTTACAACACTCCACCACTACGAGAGGATCTCGTCCCGAGATCTAGAATGGCACCGGAGGGAAAAACGGAAGAGCAAGAGAAAAGGTAAAACTAAGTTGCTTCTTTGACAAACGAATGAAACCATGAGCCTTGAGAGGTTGAGCAAAATGAAAGAAAGAAAGCAACGGAGAAGAACAAAGTTTAAAGCACTCCGTTAAGAAAGAGGAATAAGAAAGAACCGATTCGGGTAGCACTTCGGTTGAAAAGAGATGAAGACTTGATAAAATGAGAGAGCTTGAGCAAAAAGGGACACAACACTCCGGTTAAATGGATAAACCAAGAAAAGAACATGATCCTGACAAGAACAAGAAGAAGGTTTGAAGAGAGCAGCAACACAATGCCTCCGGAACAAAAGTAAGAATGGAATGAACGAAGGGAAAAACGAGAGCACACTTACAACAAATGCTAGAACAGAATTGTTGGAAAACCAACAATGAAAAGAATAATCTTGATATGGTCTTATGGAATACATCTCAGATTATGAGGTGACAACCTGCCACTCACGGGAAAAGAATTGGATTGGTATGAACAAGGAGACGAGAAAGCTTATTTCACCGGAAGGATGAAAGAAGAACTTGGGTCCTATATGAGCACCATAAATAGCAACAATCCTTAGGGACGGTTTTTGGTGAAATATAGCCCAAGATAATTCCAACGAAGGGATTGATGGATTTAAAATACCTCATTCTTAACAACATGTGGAACATGAAACATGAACTCAAATTATCAAGAATGACATAATACCACCTCCAATGATACGGTAGAAAGAAAAGCACTCCGGATAGCTCGATGAAGAATGCTTGAACTCCTCTAAAAAGAATCTTGATGATCACTTCGAGAAGGAATTAAATCCTTGATGAACCAACATGTAGAACCTTCATGAAGAACTCTGGTAAACAAAGGAATGATCAAACAGAAGGCAAGAGAAGTTGAAAACACATGGTGAATCCTTGTAATGATTAGATGAAGCTTTGGAATGGTATAATTGAAATAAATTTGAACTCCGGAAAAGAAAGATGGACAACTTGAATCGAGAATTTGATGAACCTCTGGAATAAGGAATTAATCACTTGGATGAACAAAAATAAGAATTACGTTATGCGTATCCTTCACCAATTAAATTGATGACAATCAACGGATGTGGCATACCACTTATTCTCGAAGAAAAGATTAAGATAGATGTCGCGCCAACTTGGGAAGGTATTGAACGAACCACCGGAAGGGTTGAAACAACGAATAAATTGATATGATAAAGAAGGAAGAGAAAACTCTTGAATGAACCACCATAAGAATTGGAAAACGAATGAAGTAAAAGGGAAGAATCACCGGTAAGAATTAGCAAAAAACGAAGATGCTTGAGAGAATTTAGATCCATGAGAACGAAGAGATCATGAACTGATTAGAGGATATTTGAACAATGCACCGATAAGATTTGGAGAATGATAACAGAAAGCTGAGAATGAATAAATCTTCTGAAATGATGGGCTTCGGAGAATCAAACTGAAAAGAATCTTGAATAGCTCCGGATGAGTGAAAAGAATTCTCACAATCAAAACAATTATGAGAGGATGGCCTCGAACTAGAACCACAAATCTCTGAGAGAACGGATAGGATATGGAGGAAAAACTCTTCTTCGGTCTTCAAATACAGAGAATGACGACGAGAAACAACACCAAGAATTGTAGAGGCACTCCAGAATGAAGAATGGAAAGGTTGAGCCAACAATGAAAAGAATTGAAAGATCTTGGAGAAATACATATGACTGATGATGAATCATTCTTACGTCAAACTTTAAAATAATTTGAGGATAGCTCCGGGAAAATAAGAAGAGTCAGGTAAGATCCTGGGAAAAGACCTGTGGGTTAGGCCCACTCAAAAGATACACCGTTGAAGGATTACTTGAAAAGAGAGATTGCACCAGTTGAATTAAAAGGCTTAAATGATATAACATCCTCAAAAGAGTTTGACGAAAACAGAATAGAAACACGAATCTTCAAGATATCTTGAGCACTCCAGAACAATTGAATAGCGAGAAAATGAATGAATATGAGGTGCACCGGCATGAGAAGGTGTTTGAAACGAGGAAAAAGATATGATGAACAAAGCTTGAATTAAAACCACCGGAGAAAAAAAAGAAGAATGATGAACTTGAGGCCCCGTTAGAATGACCATGAGAATCATCGGATAAGAACATTGATTGAAAAGAAAGAAGAGACTTCACAAGAATAAAGGATACTTGATTAAGACATCGGATTCCTTCAAGAAAAAGGGTGGGTGGGCGGGAAAACAAAGACAAGTTGGGGACGGATGAAACAAACACCGTTGAGAAGAACTGATACTTGATCTTGCGGATGTTGCAATGATCGGATCCACTTGAAGAGAAGTACACCGGTTAAAAAAGATTGACATGTCAATCTCGATGATCATGAAGGATTAGTATTCACATACAAATATGAGAACACCGCTTAGAAAAGGGATGATCCACATTTGTCTCTGAAGCAACTCGAATACCACAACTCAAAACAAAACAAAGGATTGGCTTTCAAAATAAGCCAGAACAAACATATGATAGAGATTTCATCCGAAGTTTTCGTGGTGGGGCCTACACGGGCTCGATCGTACAACACCATCATGTACAAGGCAGTGCACATGACACGAAGCGTCCCCGAGTCGGCATAGCCAAGGACTCTTTAAGACACAACGCGACCACTGTAAAACCAACCGTGAATTGGCGGACCACTAGACGTCGAACCCCAATTTCGTATCATACATCTGTCGAAAAGATATCCTAAGAGCTACTTGAATTCCCACTTATAAACTCCCGAAATTTTCCGGTTATGCAATAAGGTGTTGGGGATACAGGGGAAGCATAATATCTCACCCAAAACTAGCAAATCCTACATCCAGCTGTATCCATCCTTCAACACATAACCAAGAAACCTTCGGAAATCGTCTACCTCAACCTTCAAAAAGCATCCGTTATACGAGTTATGGCAATACTCCCGAACTCCCGCCCCAGTACTGGGTGGCGTCGAGGTTATCTCACCAACAACTGCATAAAAGAGATTTTTGATGTCGGCGAAACTAAACTCAGGTATTCCAGAACTGCAACGATAAAATTGTGACGACAACACCTCGGAGCTCAACTCCCCAGGACACTGCCACAACCCCAAAATGTCAGGAGGCACCAAGAACAATGTTCTTGTCACAAAACCATCGGAACGATTCCAAGATACCCGCATGATCCTAAATTTTTTTTAGTGAAATTTGAGAAGAGGAGAGTCAAAACTCTACGTCAGGATGCCTCACCAGAGCGACGAAGGGACTGGGGAGTAAAAAGAATTCCTAACTCTCCCATATATATAATCCTAAATGACTCAAAACATTTTTCTAGACTCAACAACGCCAGCTATTCGATCAAGCAGGGGGCTCCTAGGGTCGGGGAAGGCTCTGATACCAACTTGTAACGCCCTCGATGCGGCTATATCTCCTACGTGTCGAAGCACGACTTAGAGGCATAACCGCATTGAAAGCAATGTTGCAAGTGAGGTAATCTTCACACAACCCATGTAATACATAAGGGAAAAAGATACATAGTTGGCTTACAATCGCCACTTCACACAATTACATGAATAAAGCATTACATCAACCAGGTACAATCAAGGTCCGACTACGGAAACCAAAATAAAAGAAGACTACCCCAAATGCTACATAGATCCCCGATCGACCCCAACTGGGCTCCACTACTGATCAACTAGAACGAAACAACACAAAGGGCAAGATCTTCATGAGCTCCTCCTTGAGCTTGGTTGCGTCATCTGCACGGTTCAATGGCACCTGCAAGCTAGTTTTGGAAGTATCTGTGAGTCACGGGGACTCAGCAATCTCACACCCTCGCGATCAAGACTATTTAAGCTTATGGGTAAGGTAAAAGGTATGAGGTGGAGCTGCAACAGCGACTAGCATATTTGGTGGCTAACATATACGCAAAAGAGAGCGAGAAGAGAAGGCAAAGCACGATATAGGAAACTATGATCAAGAAGTGACCCTAGAACAACCTACGTCAAGCATAACTCCAACACCGTGTTCACTTCCCGGACTTCGCCGGAAAGAGACCATCACGGTTACACACGCGGTTGATGTATTTTAATTAAGGTCAACTTCAGGTTTTCTACAACCGGACATTAACAAATTCCCATCTGCCCATAACCGCGGGCACGGCTTTCAAAAGTTCAAAGCCCTGCAGGGGTGTCCCAACTTAGCCCAACACAAGCTCTCACGGTCAACGAAGGATATTCCTTCTCCCAAGACAATCCGATCAGGCTCGGCATCCAGGTTACAAGACATCCTCGACAATGGTAAAACAAGTCCAGCAACACCGCCCGAATGTGCCGACAAATCTCGATAGGAGCTGCACATATCTCGTTCTCAGGGCACACTCAGATGAGACATCCTACGAGTAAAACCAACCCTCAAGTTGCCCCAAGGTGGCCCCGCAGTCTACTCGGTTGGACCAACACTCAGAGGAGCACTGGCCCGGGGGGGGGGGTTAAAATAATGATGACCCTTGAGTCTGCAGAACCCAAGGGAAAGAAAAGGCTAGGTGGCGAATGGTAAAACCAATGTTGGGCGTTGCTGGAGGAGTTTTATTCAAGGCGAACTGTCAAGGGGTTCCCATTATAACCCAACCGCGTAAGGAACGCAAAATCCGGGAACATAACACCGATATGACGGAAACTAGGGCGGCAAGAGTGGAACAAAACACCAGGCATAAGGCCGAGCCTTCCACCCTTTACCAAGTATATAGATGTATTAATTAGATAAGAGATATTGTGATATCCCAACAAGTAAACATGTTCCAATAAGGAACAACATCTCCATGTTCAAACAAGGAAACAAACTTCAATCTTCACCTGCAACTAACAACGCTATAAGAGGGGCTGAGCAAAGCGGTAGCATAGCCAAACAACGGTTTGCTAGGACAAGGTGGGTTAGAGGCTTGGTTCAACAATAAGGGAGGCATGATAAGCAAGTGGTAGGTATTGCAGCATAGGCATAGCAAAAGAGCGAGCAACTAGCAAGCAAAGATAGAAGTGATTTCGAGGGTATGGTCATCTTGCCTAAAATCCCGCAAGGAAGAAGAATGAGTCCATGAAGAAGACAAACGGACGTAGTCGAACGGATCCTCACAAACGCGACGTTACCGGATTACCGAGAAGAAGTACACCGGAAAGAAAGCAAACAACATAGTAAACAACCACCACATAAACATGGCATGATGCACAATCAAGTATGATGCATGTCCGGTTTAATGAAGCATGGCATGGCAAAATGCACAAACAATCCTACAAATTAAGTGGAGCTCAACATACAACTCCGTTGCATATTGACGAAACACCACATTCAAGTATTTAGTTCGATCTCGTTTATGTACCCAACAAAATTAAATGTTGTCAACCATAGCAAGGGGTGAAGCATAAGTAACTAACTATCTAGTCAAATTTAAATGAGACCGAAAATAACAAACAACAATTCCGGAAACTCCTCATGTGCATATTTTAAGGTTTGGTACTGTTCTGCCCTAAACCATGTTTTAGAGTTGTTAAACATGCAAAGTAAGGCCGCCATGTTAAACTAGGCAAAATTCTACCCCATTTACATATAAAGTTTGTTAAATTCCGAGTTACGGTTATTTAGTTATGAAATAAAGCATTTTAACATGGCATAGGGGCAAATTTAATCAAACCGCATTTTAAACATTTTAAACATAGATGAAAATGGCAAATTATGAAACTAGACAAAATTCTAAGCAAGTTTCATATATTAAGTTTTTCCATATGATGCTTACTTATTAAGTTATTATATGCATGAACTATGAGGGGTTTTCTATAAAACAGGCAGTCTCTGGTTAAATGGCAAAATTTGCAGCGCATAAAAAAATACAATGGGCTGAAACAGGATGGCCCAATCGGCGGAAAAAAATATGAGAGGCGTTGGGGGGGGGGGGGCTGCTCACCCTTGGCCGAGGCCCGGTCGGTGTAACAGTGGCAGGCCGGTGCGGGATCTGGGCCTCGCGTGGGAACTGGGCTTGCGCGGCTGAAGGGAGCTGGGCCTGCGCGGCACTGGAGGAGAGCAGCTGGGCCGGGGCGCGATCAACGCACAGTGATACAGGGCGGTTCAGGACGCTCATCCTGCTCTGCATCTGCTTCGATGCAGACGACGCCGGCGATGCAGGAGGCCGCATCAGCGTGTCTGGCGGCGGCTTGAGGGACTCCGGTGAGGAGGGTGGCGACCTGGAGACCGACGACGCCGCAGACTCGGCGCTCGATGGAGGTCAACGAAGGCTCGACGCGTCTTGTCTCCGGAAACAGAGAAGCGAACGGGTCGGCGTGGTGGTCGAGGAGGCAGGGAGGAGGCTTGGCGCGGGGTCATGGGGCTCCGGCAGCACACGGGACTTGGCGAAGGCGACGAGCGGCGCTGGGCGTACGGGCGCATCGTCCTTTGATCGTCGGAAGCAGAGCAGCGACAACGTCTTGGCGCAGCTGTAGGCAGCGCAGCAGATCCAGGGTCAACGGAGGCGCGGAAAGCGGCGGGTCTGGTCGTGGCCTACGCGAGTGGACGGTGCGGGCGTCAAGGAGCGGCTGCAGCGGGGCTCCAGGAAGGACATGGCGGCGAACGAAGGCACGGCTCCGGGCGGTGGAGGTAGCAGGCCGGCGGCGGGTGACGAACTTGAGGCGCTCGGGCGCCATGCCTGCTCCAACTCCTTGCAGCAACAAGAAAGAAAAAAGGGAGGTGGAAGAAGGACGGAGGAAAACGGAGAAGGGCGGCGAGGGCTGCTGGTCCAGCGGTGCTACGGCGAAGCCGGAGGGCGTCGGGGTCAAGGCAGAGGAGGCGGGCGAGCTCTGTTGGTCGAGAAGGGCCATGGGGGCTCTGATTGGTGGGGATCGAGAGGAGTATAGGAGAAGGTGGATCTGATTGGCTTGGCACGGAATGCAAGGAGGAGGAAGGCATCAGGTGGTGGCGCGGATGGACTGATGGGACACGCGGGCTAGATTTTAGGGTTAGGCTAGAGTTTATATAGGTAGGGGATTAGGGGAGGGGTTAACTCGGTCCGTCCGATCGTAATCAGGCGGTCGAGAATAAATTGGTTAGGGAGTCCAATAAACAAAACAGAGATGTTTTGTAGATGTTTGGGGATGATCCGGATCCAACGGTGACGACTGCCCGGGTCGGGTCCGGGACAATTTCGGACGCGCATGTGAGGGGTTCGATGCACTGAGCAGAGAGGGTTTCGGACCGTGCGGTCGCATCGGAAAACTCCGGAAGCGAAGAGGGGAAGGAGGATGGACTAGGTGGGCTGTGGCGAGACTGCGAGGGTGAGAAGAGAGAGAGAGGGCCCGGCATCTGTTTCCGGAGACCGAAAACATCCGACGTTTTGACCGACTATATTGCCGCTATAAATATCCGTTGGGGCATCAAACGGACTCCGATTGCGATGAAACTTGGCACACGGTCTACCTACACTATAACAAGACTGCACGCCAACTTTCATCCCATTCCGAGAACATTATCTGGCCACTTATAAAATAATATTCGGACGTGCCGCGGGCGCGTGCGAGTGTGGCTGGACTCAAAACAGACAACGGAAGTTACTGGGAGACCGGGACGGATGCAAGTTTTGGAAACATGATGATGCAATGCACATGATGACATGATGAAATGCAACACGCAAGCAAATGACATGGCAACGCCGGCGAATAACTAGCAGGCCGGCGGCGGGTGACGAACTTGAGGCGCTCGGGCGCCATGCCTGCTCCAACTCCCTGCAGCAACAAGAAAGAAAAAAGGGAGGTGGAAGAAGGACGGAGGAAAACGGAGAAGGGCGGCGAGGGCTGCTGGTCCAGCGGTGCTACGGCGAAGCCGGAGGGCGTCGGGGTCAAGGCAGAGGAGGTCGGCGAGCTCTGTTGGTCGAGAAGGGCCATGGGGGCTCTGATTGGTGGGGATCGAGAGGAGTATAGGAGAAGGTGGATCTGATTGGCTTGGCACGGAATGCAAGGAGGAGGAAGGCATCAGGTGGCGGCGCGGATGGATTGATGGGACACGCGGGCTAGATTTTAGGGTTAGGCTAGAGTTTATATAGGTAGGGGATTAGGGGAGGGGTTAACTCGGTCTGTCCGATCGTAATCAGGCGGTCAAGAATAAATTGGTTAGGGAGTCCAATAAACAAAACAGAGATGTTTTGTAGACGTTTGGGGATGATCCGGATCCAACGGTGACGACTGCCCGGGTCGGGTCCGAGACAATTTCGGACGCGCACGTGAGGGGTTCGATGCACTGAGCAGAGAGGGTTTCAGACCGTGTGGTTGCATCGGACAACTCCGGAAGCGAAGAGGGGAAGGAGGATGGACTAGGTGGGCTGTGGCGAGACTGCGAGGGTGAGAAGATAGAGAGGGCCTAGCATCTATTTCCGGAGACCGAAAACGTCCGACGTTTTGACCGACTATATTGCCGCTATAAATATCCGTTGGGGCATAAAACGGACTCCGATTGCGATGAAACTTGGCACGCGGTCTACCTACACTATAACAAGACCACACGCCAACTCTCATCCCATTCCGAGAACATTATCCGGCCACTTATAAAATAATATTCGGACGTGCCACGGGCGCGTGCGAGTGTGACTGGACTCAAAATAGACAACGGAAGGAACTGGGAGACCGGGACAGATGCAAGTTTTGAAAACATGATGATGCAATGCACATGATGACATGATGAAATGCAACACGCAAGCAAATGACATGGCAACACCGGCGAATGACTGGCAGACACCTGGCGCATCGGTCTCAGGGCGTTACAACTACTTTGCATGCTTGTGCTAGTCACCACATAGATCAGAAAAATACATGGCAAGCACCCGTTTAAAGATGGAATGGCATATATCAAAACACATGTAGAGCTCATGCCCATATGATGCACACATCAAATGTGACAAAAATGAAAAATCATCTTAATCTGCTAAGTAACAGGAGTAAACATTTTATAGCACTCTTGCGTCAATGATTTGGGCATCAAGATGAACTCCAACAAGCATGTCACAATGGAATGAAATGAAGAACATCTCACAATGAACATTTTGATATCTTATATGCATGAAACGGAGCTACGGTCACAGAGATATGGCATCATGTAGTAGGGCACAAATTATGAAGATTTGAGGACTTGGTCATTTTCGAGAAAAAACAGATGAGTGTGTTCTAGTTAAACGACGCTCAGGGCGGCGGGTAGCAAGGTCGCTTACCACGGGCCAAGCCCAGGACGATGGAGAGGTGAGGTGGGCTGGCGCTGGACCTGGATCTGGGCCCACGCGGGAGGCGTCGAGGTCGTCCCTGGCCGCGAGGCAGAACGGCGGCAGCGGCTCCTGGCGCGACTCCGGCAAGGCTCCCGGAGCGTGGGACGGATGGACGGCGGAGGAGAAGGCTGGATCTGGAACGAGGGCTTCGCCGGGGTTCCGTTCCCGGTCATGGCGGTGGCGACGAAGCTCAGAGGAGATCGGGCGAGCGCCTACTCCGGCAAGCTCCTGCATGCGTCGGCGAGGTAGTGAGGGAAAGAGGGTAGATGGAGGAGAAAGGAGAGGGAAGGGAGGCAGCGACCTGGCGGGGCGGCAAGAGCGGCGTGCGACGGTGAGCGATGGACGGCGGGGAGATGCCGGCGAAGGTCCGGCCGGGCAGCGAGGCTGCGAGTGCGGGATGGGCCTGGCGGCGGAGCATGGCGAGCGTTCAAGGCGGCGACGCGGGTGCTCGGGCCCGGGCGGGCCTGCCGTGGGCTCGCGGGCCCGCGCGGCAGCGGGGAAGCCGGCGAGGACAAGTGGCGGCGTGTGAGTGGGGGAGAGAGGCGGAGGTGCTGAGGTGGCGGCCTCTCATTGGCCGGAGCGACATGGCGGTGGCGGTGGACGCGTCCGACGGCGGACGGACATGTCCGGATGCGCGGTGGATGAGTGGATCTAGGGTTTCATCCGTGAAATTTCAGAGGGAGACACATATTTATAGGTAGTAGGAGGTAGGAGTGTCCAAATGAAGTGTAGTTTTCACCCACACGATCGTGATTTGACGATGGAGGACATGGAAGAGGTTTGGATGGGTTATTGGGCCGTTTTGGAGGGGTGTTGGGCTGCAACACACACAAGGCCTTTGCGGTTCCCCGGTTAACCGTTGGAGTATCAAACGGACTCCAAGTGGCACAAAATTTGACAAGCGGTCTACCGGTGGTGTACCAAGGCCACTTGGCAAATCTCGGTCCATTCCGAGAATGTTTAACACCCGCTCACAAAAAGAGACAGGAGGGGTGCGCCGGTGCAAGTAGGAGTGTCAGATTGCGAAACAGAGAATGGGGAAAATGCTCGGATGCATGAGACGAACACGTATGCAAATGAGATGCACATGATGACATGATATGAAATGCATGACATGAACAAAATGCAAAACAAAGACAAAACCCAACCACGAAGGGAATCTCATATCGCATATCCGGAAAAGGAAGAGTCAGAGTTACAAATATGGAAATTTATATCCGGGGCGTTACAACACTCCACCACTACGAAAGGATCTCGTCCCGAAATCTAGGATGGCACCGGAGGGAAATGGAAGAGGAAGAGAAGAGGTAAAACTAAGTTTCTTCTTTGACAAATGAGTGAAACCAAATAACCTTGATAGGTTAACCAATTTCGAGAAAAGAATACAACGGAGATGAACAAAGTTGAAAACACTCCGTTAGAAAATAGGAACAAAGGAAGAACAAATTCGTACACCACTCCGGTTGAAAAGAGATGCAAGACTTGATAAGTTGAAAAGAACTTGAAAAGAGGACATAAGCACGAAAAGACCACGATCCTCACAACTTGAGATGATGAGAGAGAAGAGCAACATGACAATGCCTCCGGAATAAAGAATAGAAGATAGATCATTGAAATGAAAGAATGGAGAAGAAAATGCCCACTTCTGACACAAATGAGCTTGGAAGGCACCCTTACAAGAACGTTATAACAGAGTTTTTGGAAAACCAACAACGAAACGAATAAACTTGTAGTGGGCTTATGGAGAACTTCTCAAAATTGAGACGAAATTCTGCCACTATGGAAACAAAAGATTGGATTGATATCAACAAGAAGACGAGAAGCTTATTTCACCGGGAGGATAAATGAAGAACTTGGGTCATTTATAAGCACCATAATTAGCAACAATCCTTAGGGAAAGCTTTAGGTGAAATATAACCCAAGATAACTCCAATGAAGAGATTGGTGGGTTTAAATATCTCATTCTTAACAACTTGCGAATCATGAAACACGAAGGGAAATTGTCAATAATGACATAACACCACCTGAAAAGATAAGGTAGAAGGAATTGCACTTCGGGATGCAAGATGAAGAATACTTGAGCTCCTCTGAAAAGAATCTTGATGAGCACTTCGAGAAGGAATTAAATCCTTGTTGAACCATGATGTAGAACCTCCATGAAGAACTCTGGTAATAAAAAGGATGATAGAAAGAAAGAGAAGTTGAAAACATAAGGTGAATCCTTGCAATGATTTAGATGAATCTTCCTGATGATATAATGCGGAAAAGTTGGAACTCCGGACAAGAAAATATGAAGCACCTCGAACCGAGAAATTGATATCACGAACAATCTCCGGAAAGAAGAAACTAGATCACTTGGATGAAACAATAATAAAAATTACGTTATGCATATCCTTCATCAATTAAATTGATGGCAAGCAACGGATTAGAGATATACTCATTCTCATTAAACAGATTAAGATAGATATGGTGCAAACTTGGGAAGGTCTTCAGCGAACCATCGGTAGGATTGAAACAACGAATAAATTGATGTGATAACGTATGAAGAGAAATCTTGATGGAACCACCGGTAGAATTGAAAATGAACGAAGAAAAGATAAAGAAACACCGGGAAGAATTAGCAAATGAATGAAGATGCTAGAGAGAATTTAGATACAAGTGAACGAAGAGATCATGAACTGATTAGAGGATGTTTGAGTGATGCACCGATAAGATTTGGAGAATAATAGTTGAAAGCTGAGAATGAATAAACCTGAATTGATGGCCTTCGGAGAATCAAACTGAAAAGACTCCGAAATGCTCCGGATGGGTGAAAAGAATTCTCACAATCGAATATAACTATGACAGGGTATCATGAAGCTAGAACCACGAATCTTTGAGAGAACGGATAAGATTGAAGAGAAACTCTTCTTTGGTCTTCAAATACAGAGAATGACGTTGAAAAAGACCACCATGCATTGTTGAGATACTCCGGGATGAAAATTAGAAAGTTTGAACCAACGATGAAAGAATTTGAAAGATCTTGGGGAAAGACATTTGACTGATGACAATTCATTCTTATGTCAAACTTGGAAAAGAATTTGAGAGTAACACCAGGAAAATTAGAAGAGTTAGGTAAGATCCTGGGATAAGACCTGTGGGTTAGAGCCCACTCAAAGGAAACACCGTTGGACATTTACTTGAAAAGGAGATTGCACCGGTTGAGTTAGATAGCTTGTATGAGATAACATCCTCAAAAGAGCTTGAACGAATGCAGAGTGGAAACACGAATCTTCGAGATATCTTCAGCACTCCGGAACAATTGAATAGCGAGAAGTGGATGATTAAGAGGTGCACCGGCATGAGAAAACATTTGAAACGAGGAAAGGATAAGATCGACAAAGCTTGACTTAAATCCACCGGAGAAGAAAAAGAATGAAGAATGATGAACTTGAAGCTTCCTTAGTATCTTACTGAGAATCACCAGATAAGAACATCTCCGGAAAGGAATGGAGAGATTTCCCATCAATAAAATGATACTTGATTAAGAAATCTGAGTGCTCAAAGAAAAAAGGGTGGGAGGGCGGGAAAACAAAGGTAGCTTGGGACGGATGAAACGAACACCGTTGAGAAAACTGAGATTGGATCTTGCGGATGTTGAAAATGATCGGCACCACTTGAAGAGGAACACTTCGGTTGAAAAGGATTGACATGACAATCTCGATTATCATGAAGGATTAGTATTCACATAGAAATGTGAGAACAACGCTTAAGGAAGGTATGGAATCAACACTTGACATTGAAGCAACTCGAATACCACAACCCAAAACAAAACAAGGATTTGGCTCGCAGAATAAGCCGGAAACAAACATATGATAGACCCCATATCGTATCATGTGTCTGTCGGAAACATATCCTACGAGATACTAGAATTCCCACTTATAAACTCCCGAAACTTTTTAGTTATGCAATCAGGTGTTGGGGATACAGGGGAAGCATAATATCTCACCCAAACTAGCAAATCCTACATCCAGCTGTATCCATCCTTCAACACATAACCAAGAAACCTTCGGAAATCATTTACCTCGACCTTCAAAAAGCATCCGTTATACGAGTTATGGCAATACTCCCGAACTCCCGCCCCAGTACTGGGTGGCGTCAAGGTTATCTCACCAACAACTGCATAAAAGAGATTTTCGATGTCGGCGAAGTTAGGTATTCCAGAACTGCAATGATAAAATTGTGACGACAACACCTCGGAGCTCAACTCCCCGGGACACTGCCACAACCCCTAAATGTCAGGAGGCACCAAGAACAATGTTCTCGTCACAAAACCATCGGAACGATTCCAAGATACCCGCGTGATCCCAAAAAAAATTCGTGAAATTTGAGGAGAGAAGAGCCAAAACTATACGTCAGGAGGCCTCACCAGAGCAACGAAGGGACTGAGGAGTAAAAAGAATCCTACTCTCCGATATATATAATCCTAAGACTCAAAAACATTTTGTTCTAGACTCAACAACGTCAGCGATTCGATCAAGCAGGTGGCTCCTAAGTCGGGGAAGGCTCTGATACCAACTTGTAACACCCACAATGCGGCTATATCCCCCACGTGTCCCAACTGGGTTCCACTACAGGAGGCCTTTGCGGTTCTCCGGTTAACCGTTGGAGTATCAAACGGACTCCAAATGGCACGAAATTTGACAGGCGGTCTACCGGTGGTGTACCAAGGCCACTTGGCAAATCTCGGTCCATTCCAAGAACGTTTAACACCCGCTCACAAAAAGAGACATGAGGGGTGCGCCGGTGCAAGTAGGAGTGTCGGATTGCGAAACGGACAACAGGGAAAATGCTCGGATGCATGAGACGAACACGTATGCAAATGAGATGCACATGATGACGTGATATAAAATGCATGACATGAACAAAATGCAAAACGAAAACAAAACCCAACCACGAAGGGAATCTCATATCGCATATCCGGAAAAGGCAAGAGTCGGAGTTACACATATGGAAAGTTGTATCCGGGGCGTTACAAAATGCTAGACAATGCATCAACTCTCCATGGACGCAAACTATATAACTTGTTTGTGGTAAAAAAAGAGAGGCTAATATATTGCCATTCCATTCCTTCTTATTTATCAGAATGTAGTAGGAGTTTTAAGCTCTCAAATTGTTTGCCGGTTAAAATAAAAAGGATAAACAACATCATGTATTATATAACATATTGCTACTTAATGTCTGCAAGTATGCATTATTTACCAAAACAAAAGTAATTTTATGCATATACTATTGAATCAATATCGACACGAGTTCATATTAGAAGTAAAGATGGGATGTTGTCTCTGCATCCATACATGTGCCGCACCTTCTTAATATCCATGTCTAAAGGAGAAAATTTTGTAAGGTTCTTGAAAACAGAACCGTCATTGGGTGGGTGTATAGGAATCTTCATGGAGAAAGAAACTAAGTATAGAAATAAAGAAAAAGAAATTTACTGATACAATAAAGATCATTAAGTAACCAAGGGATCACCTCCAAAGAATGAATGAAAACAAAAGTATACATTTGGGAAATCTCAAATTTAGGCCAGGTTCTAATTTAGAAGTTCAGTACCCTATAATCACACGTTGAGTTCTCTCCTCCCCTCGGACAAATTGAAAGCACAAGTGCTCCCTCGGTGGTTTTGGTAATTAATGTGAACATATCTCTTGATTGGACTAATGTTTTCATCTAGTATATTTCAGACAAGTTCAACAGATGGAGTGGCATGGACAAGAGAATGTGGAACCCCTTTCAAAATGCTAAGGCCAAAAGATTGGCTCAAGCTCTAAAGCTCAAGAATCTACATTTTACTTTTAGTGATCCAAGATCACATTGACTCCATAGGAAAAGGCAATACTATTAAAAGGGGATGAGGTGTTGCTTAATGGGTTGCTTGCTCAAAATGCTTAGTGATATGCTCCAAAAACCCTCAACCACTTTCCCATATCCACATATGTCCCAAACCACAAGTCAAACTCGGCCCCACCGAAACTTCTATCCGGCGCCACCGAGTTCTCTTGACATAGCCACTGCCACAAACCCTAATCAATTCAGTCTCACCGATGGGATCTCGGTCTCACCGAGATGGGCTTGCAAACTCTCTGTCGCCTATTGCAATAATTTCGGTCTCACCAAGATATGCAATTGGTCCCACCGAGTTTGCTTGACCAACTCTCTGTTTTGCTTATTACCAAAATCTCTCTCACCGAGTTTGCATAATCGGTCAAACCGAGATGAGGTTTTACCCTAACCCTAGCACATCAGTCCCACTGAGTTGATCATATCGGTCCCACTGAAATGTCTAACGGTCACATTATGAACTAAATCGGTCTGATCGAGTTGTCTGATTCGGTCCCACCGAGTTTGGTGATTTGTGTGTAACAGTTAGATTTTGTGTGGAGGCTATAAATACCCCTCCACCCACTCTTCAGTCATGAGGAGAGCCATCAGAACATACCTACACTTCCAGCATACATTTTCTGAGAGAGAACCACCTACTCATGTGTTGAGGTCAAGATAATCCACTCCAACCACATAAATCTTGATCTCTAGCCTTCTCCAATTTGCTTTCCACTCAAAATCATCTTTCCACCAAATCCAAATCAGTGAGAGAGAGTTGAGTGTTGGGGAGACTATCATTTGAAGCACAAGAGCAAGGAGTTCATCATCAACACACCATCTATTACCTTTTGGAGAGTGGTGTCTCCTAGATTGGTTAGGTGTCACTTGTGAGCCTCTGTCAAGATTGTGGAGTTGAACCAAGAAGTTTGTACGGGCAAGGAGATCGCCTACTTCGTGAAGATCTACCCTAGTGAGGCAAGTCCTTCGTGGGCGATGGCCATGGTGGGATAGACAAGGTTGCTTCTTCGTGGACCCTTCATGGGTGGATCCCTCCGTGGACTTGCGCAACCGTTACCCTTCGTGGGTTGAAGTCTCCATCAACGTGGATGTACGATACACCACCTATCGGAACCACGCCAAAAATCTCCGTGTCTCCAATTGCGTTTGCACACTCCAATCCCATCCCTTTACTTTCTTGCAAATTGCATGCTTTACTTTCCGCTGCTCATATACACTTGCCATGCTCGCTTTAATGTTTGGGGATGTTTAAACTTGTGCTAAAACTCTACCTTAATTTGAAGAAAAAAACTGCAACTTTTCTTTGTTAGGAGTCTATTCACCCTGATGTAGGGTAGAACCCTCATCGGCCGATCTTTCACGAAAGGAGTGGATCCCGCGAAGAACACAAAGAACACAAGGGGAAAACGAGGGGGAAACACGACAGGAAATCACTCAAACCAACAAGATACGGTCACACATATGCTAGATCCCCGAAACACGAGAGGAGATACAAGATCCACGATCAACAAAGGATGATACAAAGGGTAACCGGTTCTTCTCCGTGAGTAGGTCTTGATAGGGGCCACGCAAGAGGGGGTCTTGAATCCAAGGGGATCTTCTCCGTAGACAGGCCACGGTCTCTCTCATGGAGTAGATCCATAATGGATGAGCAAAGCTCTATCTCAAGTATGAGCTAAACCAATGCTAACCCTAAAACGTAGGTAGGAGAAGAGTATATATAGTCTAGGTGGGCGAAGGGGTACACGGGTCTTGGGCCCTTACACTGTGCGCAGACAGGGGAGGCCGGATGTCCGAGCGTCGGGCCGGATGTCCGGGCATCGGGTCGGATGCCCAGGCTTTCACGAGGGGCTGGGGTGGCCGGATGTCCGGGCTGGAGGCGCTGGCCTTGCTGCTCTCTGGATAGGTGGTGTCCGGATATCCGGGCTCGAGGCCAGATTTCCGGGCCGTGCCGGATGTCCGGGCTGAGGCCGGATGTCCGGGGCCTGTAGATGTCTAGCGGCTGGGAGGTTGCTGTAGCGGATGCCTCCAGTGGCCGGATGTCCGGGCCCTGGAGATGCCTTCTTCTCCTTTCGGCGTTCCTCTTCATCAGTGGACTTGGTGGCTTGTCCGTCTTCACGTGCATCTTCGGGAGGGTCCTCTTGGTACCTAATCATGCACAACATTTCGGACTTAGGTAGTAACCATGTCTTGAGAGGATCATGTGTAATGTCACTAAGGAGAGAAGTCACCTCGGTCTCGAGAGCTCTAGCTCGTGCTCGTCTCATGGGTCCTCTTGGCACTTCATGAGGTGAAGGTAGGTCCATGGGGATGACCGTAGGATGCTCCGCATCATCTCCCCTCCCTTGGGGAAGGTCCGACCTCGGATCGAAATCCTCATCACCATGGTAGGACAAGAGATCTTTGACATTGAAGATGTCGCTCACGGAGTACTTGTCGCGTGGAATGTCGGTCTTGTATGCGTTGTTGTTGTAGCGTGCAAGCACCTTGAAGGGTCCATCCGCTCGGGGTTGAAGTTTGGACTTGCGTTCGTGGGGGAGCGGTCCTTGCGAAGGTGTAGCCACACAAGATCTCCAATGTTGAATACCATAGGGTGCTTGTTGATGTTGAGCTTGGTCGCAAGTCGTTGTACTTGGCGCTCGATTGTGTGCCCTGTATCTTCATGCACCTTCTTGAGATGGTTCACACGTGCACTTGCGTCCATATTGATGCGCTCTTGGAGTGGTAGAGGAAGAATGTCCAATGGTGACAATGGGTTGAAACCGTAGACGACCTCAAAGGGGGCTTCCCGGTAGTTGAGTGTCTTGCGAGGTTGTAGGTGAACTCGGCGATAGGTAGGCACTCCTCCCACTCCTTGATGTTCTTCTTGATTATCACTCGAAGTAGAGCGGAGAGTGTGCGGTTGGTCACCTCCGTTTTGCCATCGGTTTGAGGATGGTAAGCCGTGGAGAAGAGTAGCTTGATTCCGAGCTTGGCGCATAGGGTCTTCCAAAAGTAGCTTAGGAACTTGACGTCGCGGTCCGAGACAATCGTCTTTGGCACTCCATGTTGATGCGAAGCATCCCACGATCATCCCCATGGACGCACCTACACCTCCAATGACACCACTTGGACCAATGACAAGAGCCCGAGCCAAGGCTATCGAAGATAAGGTGAACTCACTCCTCTCCGAACTTCCACTTTCTATGCATGAGACATGGTTACTACCTAAGTCCGAGTTGTTGTGCATGATCAGGTACCAAGAGGACCCTCCCGAAGATGCACATGAAGATGTACAAGTCCCCAAGTTCATGGATGAAGAGAACCAACGAAAGGAGTCAAGTACACCTCCCAGGCCCCGGACATCCGGCCACGACCCCGGACGTCCGGCCCCTGGAGCTTCACCCACCACAGCCGCTAGGACACTACAAGCCCCGGACATCCGGCCTCGCCAGCCCGGACATCCGGCCCTTCCCGAGCCCCCGGATATCCGGCCTCCAGCCCGGAAATCCAGACCCCTCCGAACCCGAGAGCAACAAACCAACCGCTCTAGCCCGAACATCCGTCCTCGCGTGAAAGCCCGGACATCCGGCCTCCCCTGTCTGCGCACAGTGAAAGGACGAGGCCCGTGTACCCCTTCTCCCCTCTAGACTATATATACTCCTCGTCCTACTTTCTAGGGTTAGCAAAGGATTAGCTCATATTTCGTGTGAGAGCTTTGCTCATCCACTTGGTTACCTTCTCCTCGGAGATTCGAGCTTCCACCGGAGAAGATCCCCCAAGCGGATTCAAGACCCCTTTTAGGGAAGAACTCAAGACCTCCACACGGAGAAGACCGACTACCCTTGTATCGTCCTTAGTTGTCTGTGGATCGTGTATCTTTGCTTATGTATTCGAGGATCTAGCACATGTGTAACTTATTCGTGTTGGTTTAGTGTTTCCTCTTGTGTTTCCCCTTGTGTTTTCCCTCTTTTCCCTCTCGTGTTCCTCGTGTTCTTTGCGGGATCCGCTCCTTTCGTGAAAGATCGGCCGATTAGGGTTCCGCCCTGCATCATCTTGGTATCAAGAGCCACGCTGATCACGATTTCAGAGCCTCCCCGTTGTGTTTTCTAGCCTAATTTTGTTGGTTTCGTCCTAAATTTGAAAATTCCCCACAAAAATAGCCCCAATTTTTTTTTGTGATTTGTTGGTGTGATGATGGTTTGTTGGATTTGATCTGCGGATTTCGTGTGTTGCATGTAGATCTAGCTTTCCATCCACTTTTCCCCAATTTCCATCCACAAATTTCTCCGAATTTTGCCCGGATTTGACCTCTCCTCTCAAAGATCTTCGAATCCATCCACGGATCCAGAGCCCGAACATCCGGCCATCAAGCCCGGACATCCAGCCCCTGGCAGCACCACTTCCTCTCCACCGCCCGTTTTCCATCCATTTTCACCAAATTTTGTTCCGGTGCCCACATATACTTCCGCATACCTCCACCACTTCCGCATAGCAGCACCATATACCACATACACAACCACCGCTTACCAACTCCAACTCCGACAATTTTGGTCCAATTTTGCTTTGAGAATTTGAGTTGCGGTACCGTGTCCTACTTGTGTTTCGGCTATTTAGGTACGGTTCGACATCAACATCACCGCCGCTCATCTTCGCCACAGACACGTCATCAACAACGACAACCTCGGCCACACCTTGGTATTCGTGCCACCATTTTGACACATTACCGCAAGCAAGACCGTTAACCTCATCTTGGTATTGGACATATCACTCTTGCCATTACTTTGATAAGCCACCATAGCCTTACTCCTTTGCGTTGCTTACCCATCGAGACTAGCCATTGAGTATTGCCGGCAACGAGACTTGTGCACATTAGTGATCATACTTCCCATAGCATACATACATCATTGTTACATATCTTGGTATCATCTCTTGTGTCACAAAGTTGTCATCGCATACACAATTGCTATCTTCGTTCGTCAAGCATTGCATGAGAAAAGAGCTCAAACAACAAAGAGCCAAACAAGCTTTTAAGCAAAAGGGAAAGATAAGCAAAGAGCTTTTAAGCAAGAACCATAGCATCATACAACATTAAGATTGTCATACTCGATCATCTTGGATCATCGCATAGAAACACCTTGCATAGAGCATACTTGGGATAGAAGTCGTTGCAGTTTTGCTAAGTAGGTTGTGCACAAGTTCTTTGTATCTGCCTATTACGCAATCGTGCTAGCGTCGCTCTAGTGTTGTGCAACAAGAGCATTTTTATGGAATCCACATTTTGGCTCATCCTTGGTTGCCCAACCCCACTTATCTTTTTGCGTGTGTGTTTCCGTGTACATTGTATTGCTTGGTCTACTTGTTACATTGCAATCTTGCGAATCTTTTCCAACATTATTGAAGCTCACTTACAATTGCAGAAAATTTTGTGCCACCATCCTAACCAAGCTCCACCATAAGCTTTTACTTGTGTAGGTGTGAGAAACCGACAAGAACCAGTACCAATTGTGCTATTTCCTTGTCCTACATTGGAGTGATCATCGATCCACTTTCAACTTCGGTCAAGGTACATTTGGTATTCGTTCTTCTCTTTCTACCACTCACATTTTTCTTGGAATGATGGATAGGCCAAGTACTTCTACCAACCCACTCTTCATTGAGCACGACGATGACATGAACTCCTACGTCACCAAGAGCCACCTCTTTGGTGCACAACATGCTTTGCATCAAGAGCAACAAGCAATGAGTGAACGCATCGACAACCTCGCCGCCGACTTGCGACTCTCCGAGCAACGTACAAGGGACTACTTCGACCACAAGTCGACGATCACAAGCAAGAGAATGGCGCAAGGATGGACGGGATTCGTGCTTTGTTGCTCAACCACTCTTCTTCCACTTCACCCTCTTTGGCTCAAGTACACCGACATCAAACACTCTTCACCATGCCGCGCGCAATGATCGTCAAGCAAGCCTCAATCCTCTACGTGACACCATCTCTTAAGAGACCCGACAACGTCAAACCCAAGAGGCTTTTGCACTAGCATGAGAACAGCAACGACAACGCCAACATGAAGAGGAAAAGCGAGCGTGTTTACACCAAGATGCACAAGATGCCGAGGCACAACGCCAAGAACAACAACTCCGTGAAGCTCAAGCACTTGCGGCGCAACAAGCCCTCCGAGATTCAAGTCGAGCCGTAGCCAACCGAGGCCGACAAGCTCGTGAACAAGAAGAAGCACTTCACGAAGAAGTTGAAGAACGAAGATTTCAAGCTCGCGTGCATCGTCAAGTTCCTCAAGTTCCTCCTCGAGCTCGACAAGCTCCTCCACAAGCTCGCCAAGAACATCAAGTTCATCAAGAGCATGAAGACAATGGAATTCATCCACGACAAGAGCAACATGAGGTTCACAACCCTCCTCACCAAGAACAACACGAGCTTGACAATCATCAACAACATGGGCGTCATCATCTCCGACCCCAACACAATGAAGAGCAACGCTTCGGCAAGCTCAAGGTCACCATGCCCAAATTCAATGGAAGCAACGATCCCGAAGAGTATCTTTCATGGGCATTGAAGGTCGACAAAATCTTCCGTTTGCACAACTATGAAGAATAGAAGAAGATCGCAATGGCATCCCTTGAGTTCCAAGACTATGTCCTCATTTGGTGGGAACAAGTTATCGAGCGCTAAGAGGCAAGAGGTGAACCACCCATCACTACTTGGACGCAATTGAAGGATGTCATGAGAGCACGCTTCGTGCCTACCTACAACAACTGCGACCTCTTCAAGAAACTTCAACTACTCAAGCAAGGAACCAAGAGCGTTGAAGAGTACTACAAGGAGATGGAGATTGCCATGATATGAGCCAATGTCACAGAAGACGATGAGAAAACTATGGCACATTTCTTGAATGGACTCAACCATCCTATCAAGAAGATCGCCGACTTCCAACCATACTTGAACCTCATCGAGCTAGTGCATCAAGCTACAAAGGCGGAACATCAAGTGCAAGATGATTTCAAGTATGCCAAGTTCTCATCCAAGTCCTACGGCTTCTCCAACAACCAAACTTCAACGACTCCAACACCGTCTACCAAGCCTTCTACAAGCAATGTCGACAAGTCGAGTTCCAAGAAAGCTTCGTCAACTCCAAGTCATCCTCCTACTACAAGCAACTTCAAGCCGAAAGCTTCATCATCATCTATCCCAATCGATGAAACCGTCAAGACAAGTTCCTTCAAATGCTTCACATGCGGAGGCCGAGGCCACAAGTCCTACAAGTACACCAACAAGCGGACCATGATCCTCAACGACGGCGGCACTTACGACTTAATGAGTGAAGGAGAAATGGACGCCATCGAGCAAGTCGCCATGCACCGGCAAGTGAACGATGAAGAGGAACAAGTCTTTTGCGATGAAGATTCAAGTCCCGCTCTTGTTGTCTCCAAGGTCTTGACTCTCCAACATCACCAAGAAGAAGACCAAAGATGCCACATATTCCACACCAAGGCCGGCATCAATGGATGCTCCGTCAAGGTCATCATCGATGGAGGGAGTTGTCATAATCTCGCAAGTTGTAAGTGCATCTAGTGCCACCCCTAGTTGGTTTTGGAGTATTGACGACAAACCTGGTTGAGGGACTAATGTGTTTGTGAGAATTGCAGGACGACACAGGTAGTAGTCCCTTATTGATTCGGTTTACCTACCGGAGATGACCCCTAAAAATGTATGAAGACATCGAAGACAAAGGTGGTATGTGAAGACATTCACATTGAAGACTATGACAAGAGAAGACATTGCGTGAAGACTATGGAGCGCGAAGACTTAGTTGTTTCGTTGTTTCTTTTTCTTCTTTGTTGAGTCATAGGAACCACCGTACTGTTAAGTGGGGTCCTAGTGAACAAAGTCAGAGTGACTGAAGTGATGCTTAACCAGAATCCTATGTCTTCGAGTGAAGACAATGAGAGCAAAACTTATACAGAGCTGGATAAGTCAGCTTTACTTGTAGCCCAAGTAAAGTTGCCGCGTGTGTTTGAAATCTGACCGTTGGAACACGTGTCAATTCCTTAGTGACCCAGGGTCATTTCGGACAAATCAGGTCGGGCTGCCTAGTGGCTATAAATAGCCCACCCCCCACACCATAAATGGGTGGCTGCTTAGAGTTAGTGCACGGCTTTTGTCGTTTGAGAGCAACCCACCTCGAAGCCTTTGAGAGAGAAATCCTTGCGAGGACAAATCCCTAAACACCCAGAGCCAAAGAGTGTTAGGCATCACTGAAGTCTTCCTGTCTGTGTGATCTGAAGACTTGTTACACTTGAGGACTGTGAATCCTCCAGCCGGTTAGGCGTCGCGTTCTGAGCATCCAAGAGTCATTGTGGATCGCCGGTGAACGAAGTCTGTGAAGGTTTGGAAGTCTACCTTGAAGACTTACCAGAGTGATTGAGCGAGGACTGGGTTTCCTTAGCTCAAGAGGAATAAGGTGAAGACACGGTCTTCTGAGTTAAATCTCAGCCTCCCTAACCAGACGTACAGTTGTCACAGCAACTGGAACTGGTCCAACAAATCATTGTCTTCAACAAGCAACTGGTTCTATCCTTCCCATCTCTTTATTTACAGTTGGTCCTTGTGAAGTCATTGCCTGTTTGCATTGTCCATTTGTCTTCACTGTGTGACTGTTTGTTCAGATTGGTTTCGTACTATCTTCCATCCTGATCCGTACTGCCTAGCTGCTATTAGTCTTCATGCTCTCACTTCATTGAATACTTGACTATGGCTTGTCTAGTGTAGTCTACCTTCCGCTGCATGGTTATAGGTTCATTTCTATCGTTTGTCTTCGAAACTCCCATGTTTTGAAGACTTTCATAAAAATCGACTATTCAACGCCCTCTAGTCGATAACTAGCACTTTCACAAGTGAAGAACTTTGCTCCAAGCTCCAATTGCCGAAGACGAAGCACCCACATCCATACAAAGTGCAATGGCTTAGCGACTCCGGCACTATCCAAGTCGAGCATCGAGTACAAGTCTCCTTCAAAATTGGCGCCTACGAAGACACCTTAGAGTGCGACATCGTTCCAATGTCCATTTACCACCTTCTCCTTGGACGCCCATGGCAATTTGATAGAGGAGTCATCCACAATGGTCGAACGAACAACTACATCTTCAAGATGAAGGGCAAGGCCTATGTACTTCGTCCCATGTCCCCAAGCCAAGTTGTCACCGACAAGCAAGCCACTCATCGTGGATATAATAGCGAGAGAGCGAGCCATCAAAAAGAGAGTGAGTGCCACAAGCCCAAATCGAGCGCCTCCACGATGAGCTAAAAGAAGAACTTAGGCCTAGTTGCCACAAAAAGTGAGATAAGAGGAGTGTGTGAGAACCCATCTAGTGTCCTACACTACATCCTTTTGTGCAAGGAGAATGAACCACAAGCTAACACTTCTCACACTCTTCCTCTAGTGTTGTCTTCTCTTTTGCAGGAATTTCACGATGTTTTCCCCGACGAGCTACCTCCGGGACTACCTCCACTACGAGGCATCAAGCACCGCATCGACCTCATCCCCGGAGCACCGCTTTCGAACAAAGCTCCCTACCACGTCAACCCCGAAGAAACCAAAGAAATACAAAGGCAAGTAAAGCATCTCATAGACCATGGACATGTGCGTGAAAGTTTGAGCCCTTGTGCTGTCCCGGTCATTCTTGTGCCAAAACAAGACGGTAGCTTTCGCATGTGCTCCAATTGTAGACCTATCAATGCTATCACCGTTCGCTATAGGTATCCAATTCCACGCCTTGATGAACTTAGTGGTGACACTATATTTTCCAAACTTGATCTTAAGAGTGGTTACTATCAAATCCGCATCCAAGAGGGTGATGAATGGAAAACCACTTTCAAAACCAAGTTTGGGTTGTATGAGTGGTTAGTCATGCCTATGGGTCTATCGGAAGCAACGGGTACTTTTATGCGTCTTATGAATCATGTCTTTCACCCTTACATTGGTGTGTTTGTTGTGGTCTACTTCGATGATATTCTTGTTTATAGCAAATCTCTTAAAGATCATGTCACCCATGTTAGAATCGTTTTGCAAACTCTTCGAAACGAGCACCTCTTTGCTAACATGGAAAAGTGCCTTTTCGGCGTGGATACGCTCGTTTTCTTGGGTTTTGTTGTCTCTTCCAAGGGTGTTCATGTTGATGAGTCCAAGATCAATGCTATTAAGACTTGGCCACAACCAACCAATGTGCAACAAGTGCGTAGCTTTCTTGGCCTTGCGGGTTTCTATCGTCGCTTTGTGAAAGATTTTAGCACCATCGCTTCTCCTTTGCATGCTTTGAGCAAGAAGAATGTGCCTTTTGTTTGGGGACCATCCCAAGATACCGCTTTCAATGAGCTTAAGAGTTTGCTTACTCATGCTCCCGTGCTTGCGTTACCCAACTTTGACAAACCCTTTGAGATTCATCGCGATGCTAGTGGTAATGGCATAGGAGGTGTGCTAACGCAAGAAAAGCGCCCCATAGCTTACTTTAGTGAGAAACTCTTCGGCGCGCAACTCAATTACCCCATATATGACAAAGAGCTACTTGATGTACTTGATGACATAAGGAAAAGACTTAATGAATTCACTCCACTTAGCATGACGCTTGTTCAACTTGGTTTGACCCTGAAGGTATTTAAGCGTTTCATGATCGGTATGAATGATAAATTCATGAGGGCGAAGATAGTGTTCCCATTCATGCAAAACTCGCACTAAAGCATATAACTCTTTATCATATATGGGGTAATTGAGTTCCGCTCTGGAAAGTTTCTCACTAAAGTAAGCTATGGGGTGCTTCTCTTGCGTTAACACACCTCCTATGCCATTACCACTAGCATCACAATGAATCTCAAAGGGTTTGTCAAAGTTGGGTAATGCAAGCACGGGAGCATGAGTAAGCAAATTCTTAAGCTCATTGAAAGAGGTATCTTGGGATGGTCCCCAAACAAAAGGCGCATTTTTCTTGCTCAAAGCGTGCAAAGGTGAAGCAATGGTGCTAAAGTCCTTCACAAATCTACGGTAGAAACCGGCTAGACCAAGGAAGCTACGCACTTGTTGCAAATTGGTTGGTTGGGGCCAAGTTTTAATGGCATTGATCTTAGAGTCATTAACATGAACACCCTTAGAGGAAACAACAAAACCCAAGAAAACAAGCTTATCAACGCCGAAAAGGCACTTTTCCATGTTAGCAAAGAGATGCTCGTTTCGAAGAGTTTGCAAAACGGTTTGAACATGGGTGACATGGTCTTGAAGAGATCTTCTATAAACAAGGATATCATCGCAGTAGACCACAACAAACACACCAATGTAAGGGCGAAACACATGATTCATAAGACGCATAAAAGTACCCAGTGCTTCCGATAGGCCCATAGGCATGACTAACCACTCATACAACCCAAACTTGGTTTTGAAAGCGGGTTTCCATTCATCACCCTCTTGTATGCGGATTTTATAGTAACCACTTTTAAGATCAATCTTGGAGAATATAGTGGCACCACTAAGTTCATCAAGCATATCATCAAGGCATGGAATGGGATACCTATAGAGAACGGTGATAGCATTGATAGGTCTACAACCAGAGCACATGCGAAAGCTACCGTCTCTTTTTGGCACAAGAATGACTGGGACGGCACAAGGGCTCAAACTTTCACGCACATGTCCATGGTCTATGAGATGCTTTACTTGCCTTTGTATTTTTTTGGTTTCTTTGGGGTTGACGCGGTAGGGGGCTTTGTTCAGAAGAGGTGCTCCGAGGATGAGGTCGATGCGGTGCTCGATGCCTCATAGTGAGGTTGTCCCAGAGGTAGCTCGTCGGGGATGAATTCCTGCAAAAGAGAAGACAACACTAAAGGTAGAGCGTGAGAGGTGTTAGCAAATAGAACTAAGTTCTTCTTGTCGCTCATCATAGTTTAGGACACTAGATGGGTTCTCACACACTCCTCGTATCTCACTTTTGGTGGCAAATAGAACTAAGTTCTTCTTGTCGCTCATCATGGAGGCACTCAATTTGGGCTTGTGGCGCTCACCCTCTTTTTGGTGGTTCGCTCTCTCACTATTCTCTCCACGATGGGTGGCTTGCTTGTCGGCGATCACTTGGCTTGGAGACATAGGTAGAAGTACGTACTCCTTTCCTTTCATCTTGAAGATGTAGTGGTTCGTTCCGCCGTTGTAGATGACACCTCTAGCAAGTTGCCATGGGCGTCCAAGAAGAAGGCGGCAAACGGTCATTGGAACGATGTCGCACTCCAAAGTGTCTTTGTAGGCACCAATTTTGAAGGAGACTTGTACTCGATGTTCGACTTGGATAGTGCCGATGTCACTAAGCCATTGAACTTTGTAGGGATGTGGGTGCTTCGTCTTGGGTAATTGGAGCTTGGAGCAAAGGTCTTCACTTGCGAGGTTATGACAACTCCCTCCATCGATGATGACCTTGACGGACCTTCCATTGATGCCGGCCTTGGTATGAAAGATATGGCATCTTTGGTCTTCTTCTTGGTGATGTTGAAGAGTCAAGACCTTGGAGACAATGAGAGCGGGACTTGAATCTTCGTCACAAAAGACTTGTTCTTCTTCATCATCCACTTGCAGGTGCATGGCGACTTGCTCAAGGGCGTCCACTTCTCCTTCACTCATTGAGTCATAAGTGCCATCGTCGTTGAGGATCATGGTCTGCTTGTTGGTGCACTCATAGGACTTGTGGCCTCGGCCTCCGCATGTGAAGCATTTGAAGGAACTTGTCTTGACGGTCTCATCAGTTGGGGCGGATGATGATGAAGCTCTCGGCTTGAAGTTGCTCATAGTAGGAGGATGACTTGGGGTTGACGAAGCTTTCTTGGAACTCGACTTGTCGACGTTGCTTGTAGAAGGCTTTGTTGATGTAGAAGGTGTTGGAGTCGTTGAAGCTTGGTTGTTAGAGAAGCCGTATGACTTTGATGAGAACTTGGCATATTTGAAGTCATCTTGCACTTGGCGTTCCGCTTTGGTAGCTCGATGCACTAGCTCGATGAGGGTCGAGTATGGTTGGAAGTCGGCGATCTTCTTGATAGGATGGTTGAGTTCATTCAAGAAACGTGCCATAGTTTGCTCATCGTCTTCCGTGACATTGGCTCTTATCATGGCAACCTCCATCCCCTTGTAGTACTTTTCAACTCTCTTGGTTCCTTGCTTGAGTAGTTGGAGTTTCTTGAAGAGGTCGCGGTTGTAGTAGGTAGGCACAAAGCATGCTCTCATGACATCCTTCATTTGCGTCCAAGTGGTGATGGGTGGTTCACCTCTTGCCTCTCGGCGCTCGATGACTTGCTCCCACCAAATGAGGACATAGTCTTGGAACTCAAGGGATGCCATCGCGATCTTCTTCTCTTCGTCATAGTTGTGCAAGCGGAAGATTTTGTCGACCTTCAATGCCCATGAAAGGTACTCTTCGGGATCATTTTTCCCGAAAAACTTGGGCATGGTGAACTTTAACTCGCCATAGAGTTGCTCTTCATTGTGTTGGGGTCGTGGATGATGACGCCCATGTTGTTGAGGATTGGCAAGCTCGTGTTGCTCTTGGCGAGGAGGGTTGTCGACCTCGTGTTGCTCTTGTCGTGGAGGATTCCCATTGTCTTCATGCTCTTGGTGAACTTGATGTCCTTGGCGAGCTTGTGGAGGAACTTGTCGAGCTTGACGTTGCATGCGAGCTTGAAATCTTCGTTCGTGAGCTTCTTCGCGAAGTTCCACCCAAGTATGCTCTATGTATGGTGTTTCCATGATATGATCCAAAATGATCTAGTATGACAATCTTAATGGTGAATGATGCTATGGTTCTTGCTTAAAGCTCTTTGCTTATCTTTCCCTTTTTCTTAAAAGCTTGTTTGGCTCCTTGTTGTTTGAGCTTTTTTTCTCATCAATGCTTCACAAACCAAGATAGCAATTGTGTATGCGATGACAACCTTGTGACACAAGAGATGATACCAAGATATGCACCAATGATGTATGTATGCTATGGGAAGTATGATCACTAATGTGCACAAGTCACGTTGCCGGCAATAATCAAAGGCTAGTCTCGATGGGTAAGCGACGCAAAGGAGTAAGGCTATGATGGCTATCAGTGTAATGGCAAGATTGAAGTATCACTATACCAAGATGAGGTTACCGCTTGATGTTCGTTGTTTGTAAGCAAGAAATGGTTGACGGTGTCAAAATTGGGGAAGTGGCCGTTGTCAATGACGCGTCCGTGGCGAAGATGAGCGGCGGTGATGTTGATGTCGAACCGTACCTAAATAGCCGAAACACAATAGGACACGGAACCGCAACTCAAATTCTCAAAGCAAAACGGGACAAAATTGTCGGAGTTGGATGTGGTAAGCGATGGTGGTGTATGTGGTTAATGGCGGTGCTATGCGGAAGTGGTGGTGGTATGCAGAAGTGTCTGTGGGCACCGAGACAAATTGGGCGTAATATGGGCAGAAAACGGGCGGTGGAGAGGAAGTGATGCTGCCAGGGGCCGGATGTCCGGGCTGTCGGGCCGGATGTCCGGGCTCTGGATCCGGACGAACTCCGCGTGGAAGGTGGCAAATCCGGGCATAATTCGGAGAAATTTGTGGATGAAAATTGGGGAAAAGTGGATGGAAAGCTAGATCTACCTGCAACACACGAAATCCGCGGATCAAATCCAACAAAACTTCATCACACCAACAAGTCACAAAAAAATTAGGGCTATTTTTGTGGGGAAATTTCTGAATTAGGGACAAAATCAACAAAAACAAGACTAGAAACACAACGGCGAGGCTCCAAAATCGTGATCAATGTGGCTCTAGATACCAAGATGATGTAGGGTAGAACCCTAATCGTCCGATCTTTCACGAAAGGAGCGGATCTCGCGAAGAACACAAAGAACACGAGGGGAAAACGATGGGGAAACATGAGAGGAAATCACTCAAACCAATAAGATACGGTCACACATATGCTAGATCCTAGAAACACGAGAGGAGATACAAGATCCACGATCAACAAAGGACGATACAAAGGGTAACCGGTTCTTCTCCATGAGGAGGTCTTGATGGGGGCCACCCAAGAGGGGGTCTTGAATCCAAGGGGATCTTCTCCGTACAGGGGCCGCGGTCTCTCTCCTGGAGTAGATCCGTAATGGATGAGCAAAGCTCTATCTCAAGTATGAGCTAAACCAATGCTAACCCTAAAACATACGTAGGAGAAGAGTATATATAGTCTAGGTGGGCGAAGGGGTACACGGGCCTCGGGCCCTTACACTTTGCGCAGACAGGGGAGGCCGGACGTCCGGGCGTCGGGCCGGATGTCTGGGCTTTCACGAGGGTCCGGATGTCCGAGATAGGGTGGCCGTATGTTCGGGCTGGTGGCGCTGGCCTTGCTGCTCTCTGGATAGGTGGTGTTCGAATATCCAGGCTCGAGGCCGGATTTCCGGGCCGGGCTGGATGTCCGGGTTGAGGCCGGATGTCCGGGGCATGTAGATGTCTAGTGGCTGGGAGGTTGCTGTAGCGGATGCCTCCAACGGCCGGATGTCCGGGCTCAGGGCCGGATGTCCGAGCCCTGGAGATGCCTTCTACTCCTTTCAGCGTTCCTCTTCATCCGTGAACTTGGCGGCTTGTCCGTCTTCACGTGCATCTTTGGGAGGGTCCTCTTGGTACCTGATCATGCACAACAATTCGGACTTAGGTAGTAACCATGTCTCGAGAGGATCATGTGTAATGTCACTAAGGGGAAAAGTCACCTCGGTCTCGAGATCTCTAGCTCGTGCTCGTGTCATGGGTCCTCTTGGCACTTTGTGAGGCGATGGTAGGTCCATGGGGATGACCGTAGGATGCTCCGCATCACACCCTCCCTCTAGACACCTCTTCTCGACCCTTTTAATTGGTATCAGAGCAACGGTCTCCATTGCTTTGGTTTAAACACCTTTGGAGGAAGATGGATGAGTCTAGGTTGGGGAGTCTTAGACGTAGAGTGCCTATTCTTGATGAAGAGTATCTTCATGAGTGGAAAAATGAGATGCTTGAGATTTTCAATGAATATAATTTGAACAAGTACATTACTAGCCCTTGTGCACCTCATGTTGATCCTTTGCACCCTACCCTTGATGAGTCTATTGACATGATCCGTAATCTTAGAACTGTCAATTTAATCACTAGAGGTTTGCCTAGAAACTTGCTTGCTAGCTTGCCTGCTCTTGATTGTGCCTACACCATATGGAGATTTCTTGAGGAACGATTTCCAAACTATTCCTTGCAAAACTTGGATGATATTCTTCATAAGTCTATTGCCTTAAGTAAGATGAGTTCCAATGATCCCAAATTTGGTGATTGTCTATTTGAGCTTACTAATCTTACGAGTGCCAAAGGAGATGTTGGAATCATTAGCAATATCATCTCCGAAGCCATTAGAATTCATAAAGATGACTATTGTGATGACCATTTATCTAATGAATTACCCTCTCTAGGAATTGATCCATCACAAGACGATGTTGAACATGGGTACTATGATGAGAATGATGATAGTGACTTTGATCTCAACGAGTCTATGAGACACTTTGGTCTTATGGAAAATCTTCACGGCTACATGGCTGGAGGAAAAGAATGGGTTCTTGATAGTGGGTGTACTGATCACATGACCGGAGACAAGGTTATGTTTTGTGAGCTTGTTGAAAACGACGGCCCTCGAAAGTACGTCACTTTTGGAGATAACTCAAAGGGTAAGGTGGTTGGCCTTGGTAAGGTGGCCATCTCACATGATAGCTCTATACAAAATGTTATGCTCGTTGAATATCTTGGCTACAATTTACTTTCCGTATCTAGACTTGCTGACTTTGGTATCAATGTCCTATTTACTGAAGTAGATTTCCAAGTGTTTCGTAGAGATAATCATAAAATGGTCGTTACTGGTATACGTAGAGGTGATCTATATATTGTTGATTTCACTAAAAAGGCTCAACCTAGAACTTGCTTAATTGCTAAGTCTTCTAAAGGTTGGTTGTGGCATAGGAGATTAGGTCATGTGGGCATGCGAAATCTTGATAAGCTTATTAAAGGTGATCACATCCTTGGAGTAAAAGATGTTATATTTGACAAGGATAGATTGTGCAGTGCTTGTCAAGCAGGAAAACAAGTTGGAGGAAGCCACCTCGTGAAGAACATCATGACCACGAGAAGACCGCTCGAGCTACTTCACATGGATCTCTTTGGTCCCAATGCCTACAAAAGTCTCGGTGGAAACTCATTTGGTCTAGTTATAGTCGATGATTTTTCAAGATTTACGTGGGTGTTCTTTGTTGATGATTGATACGTCTCCAATGTATCTATAATTTTTGATTGCTCCATGCTATTATATTATCTGTTTTGGATGTTAATGGGCTTTATTTTACACTTTTATATCATTTTTGGGACTAACCTACTAACCGGAGGCCCAACCCAAATTACTGTTTTTTGCCTATTTCAGTGTTTCGTAGAAAAAGAATATCAAACGGAGTCCAAACGGAATGAAACCTTCGGAAACGTGATTTTCTCAACAAACGTGATCTAGGAGACTTGGAGTGGGCGTCAAGAAACAATCAAGGAAGCCACGAGGTAGGGGGGCGCCTACCCCCCTGGGCGCGCCCTCCACCCTCGTGGGCCCCTCGTTGCTCCACCGACCTACTTCTTTCTCCTATAAAAATCCACATACCCCCCCCAAACATCCAGGAGCACCACGAAAACCTAATTCCACCGTCGCAACCTTCTGTACCCGAGAGATCCCATCTTGGGGCCTTTTCCGGAGCTCCGCCGGAGGGGTCATTGATCACGAAGGGCCTCTACATCAACTCCATGGCCTCTCCGGTGATGTGTGAGTAGTTTACTTCAGACCTACGGGTCCATAGTTATTAGCTAGATGGCTTCTTCTCTCTCTTTGGATCTCAATATAAAGTTCTCCTCGATCTTCTTGGAGATCTATTCAATGTAATCTTCTTTTACAGTGTGTTTGTCAAGATCCGATGAATTGTGGGTTTATGATCAAGATTATGTATGAACAATATTTGATTCTTCTCTGAATTCTTTTATGTATGATTGGTTTATCGTTGCAAGTCTCTTCGAATTATCAGTTTGGTTTGGCCTACTAGATTGACCTTTCTTGCAATGGGAGAAGTGCTTAGCTTTGGGTTCAATCATGCGGTGTCCTTTCCCAGTGACAGCAGGTGCAGCAAGGCACGTATTGTATTGTTGCCATCGAGGATAAAAAGATGGGGTTTATATCATATTGCATGAGTTTATCCCTCTACATCATGTCATCTTACTTAAAGCATTGCTGTAACATCCCAAATTTCCAATTTGGAATGTTATGCATTAGATCATCATTGCATATCATATTTTATTGCAGTTCGGTTTGATCCTAGAAATTCTACGCAACTCAAGGACCCACGGAGAGAGTTGGGGATTTCGTTATTTTCATATTTGAGTTTTCTCAAATCTTGAAAAGATGATCGTTTGATTTTTAATTATTTTCTCTTCGAATATTTATTTTATGAAAAATAAAAGAGAGGGGATAAAATGACTTCCCCAAAATAAAGAAATATTGGAGATTTAATATTAAAATCAAATAAGATTTTATTCAAAGTTTTTATTGCTATTTTATTTGAATTAGGAAAAATGTGCGTTTTCAAAATTTCATTAGAGGCCCAAATAAATGTTCACGTCGTCCGGTAGATTTTTATAGGACGGGGAAAATTTATTTCAGGATTTTTGGAGTCCGTTTAGTATTCTTTTTCTTCGTTTTTCTGCACATCGGATTTTTAAAAAAAGGGTTAACCGACCTAGCTGCGGTACACGACTAGGACTCGCCCGGCCTGGGGCTTTAAAGCCCGCGCGCCCGAGCCCCATAGCCCACCAGCGTCGCCTCGCCGAAACCCTAGCAGTGTCGCGCCGCTGCCGCCTTGTAGCCGTCGCCGCCGCGCCGCCTTGCGCCGCCGCCGCCGCCCCTCCTCGCCTCGCCGCGCCGCCGCCGGAGTCGCCGGACCCCGCCGGACCCGAGGTAGCCGTCGCCGGTTTTTCGTTAGAAACCGATCGGTTTTTCCATAAACCCTAATTTCGGTTTTTTAATCGGTTTAGATCGGTTTTTTTCCGGTTTGGTTAAATAGCGGACGTTCGTCCGTACGTCCGTTTTAACGAACGGTTTTCGCCCGTTAGTCACAGACAGCGAACGTTCGTTCGTTAGCCTGTTCGTCAGTTTTTCTTTTTTTTCGGGTTTTTTCGTGATTATTTTGGATCGCGATTTCTGATCCGATTTTTGTTTTAGTTTATCTTTTTGCTCGTTAGTCGGAATCAGGCTATTCAAGCGCCTAGATCTTCGTCTCGAAGCCCTATTCCTGTTTAACCAACTTGAACAAGATTTTGAAACAATAAAATTTGACTTTAGTTCAGATTAGTAATCGGATCTTCTTTCTTTCGCAGTTTGTGTTTTGTTGCTTCGTTCGATTTGATTCTTTTTGCAAACCGGAGTTCTTAAGTTCAACTTTCTAGTTAGATATTCTTATTTGAGTTTTACCCGTGCTTCTAGTTGAGTGCTTATTGTATGCTTGTTTGTTTGCGATAGAGTACCTGGAGTGTGAAGCGTGCTACTACGAGTCTCTAGGTTTTGCGGGTCATCAGCAAGGCAAGTAACACTTTGATCATACCTCTTTACTACCCAGTTTTATTGCATTAGATCAATCCTCAAACACTTGCATGATTAGGATCTGATTAAATTGTGGGTTTTGGGAAGTAGTTGAGGTAGTACCTATGCACCTGTTTATTTTCAAACCTTGGGGAGTTACTTCTACGTTGCTTATATTGCTATGCTATGCTCGTAGATGTGGATTGGGTTTGAGAGTATTCATGACAGATGTGAGTTTGTTAACTAATGGTTCAACTTAAGGTGGCAACTTAAATACACATCTGGGTGGATTGCTTATGGACACCTGAAGAACCCAGTGTTGTCCTAGGATATCCCGGAGGACCCGTGTGATCATCCTACGGCCCGCCACCCAGACTCAAAGGGATCATAAGATTATTCATGCTAGAAACTTCCATGTGCAACCACAAGCTATTATGGGCTCTAGCATAGATGAGTAAGTTGCGTGAAGCTCTTGAAGAGGTAGACTAGCAGATGTAGTGGGTTGTAGGTGGTATAGTCTACCCAGAGTAGAGAGTTAATGCTTCAGAAAGACTGTGTCTCGAATCTCCGACCATGGATGTATTCGAGTCTTGTGGGGGGAAAGTGCACAAACCTCTGCAGAGTGTATAAACTAATCATGGTTAGTCGTGTCCCCGGTTATGGACATCTTGAGTATCTAGTTCTTGGATTATCATGTGGATCTCATCACTCTTAATTTAAATTGATTGGGTTAATGATGATGTTTAAATGGGATTGAGTTGGAGGAACCTTCTCAATGTTTAACAACTACCATGATAGTTAAATAAAATTTATTCCGCTGTTGTAGGAAAAATTGGCTTTTCGCAAAACATGTTAACCATACAGCCTCCATTAGCCATATATGCATATAGTGATAGCCATTATTCTGTTCATTTTTCTCTTGTGTTACATTGCCAGCATATTCGATGTGCTGACCCGTTTCGGGCTGCAATGTATCATGTTACAGACTTTTCAGACGATGAGTAAGGAGCCATAGGTCATTGTCTTTCACTCAGTGGATGCCGTTGGAGTTGATGGACTCACGTTATCTTCCAAGCCTTCCGTTGTTATTGATTTAGATGGCCTTAAGGCATATTTATTGTTTTATGTTCTCTTTTGAGACATTCGATGTAATAAATGTGTGATTGCTACTCTGTTATAAATCCTCAAGTACTGTGCGTGTTAGCATTACCGATCCAAGGATGACACTTATGCACAGAGATCAGACTGTTTGAGGTCTGGTCACTACAAGATGGTATCAGAGCACACGCTGACTGTAGGACACGACCGCTAAGCTAAAAACCCTAGATCACTACTCTCTTCTCATTTCTGACACCTCTCCATTTTCTACTCTTTAGGATGACGGATGCAAGGAACAAATTTGCACAACCGGATGAAGACACCCCCTTTGGACGACACTTGAAGGAAGTCACTAGGTACCTGAACATCGAAATACCAAACTTCACCGGGACCTACAACGCCACTTTACCAGAAGAGGAGCGTTGGATGATCCAAGTTCAAGTTCTAGGAAGGACGTTCATGCCAGTCACCGAGCCCATAGAGTTCTCCTTTGATGCACCCACCTAGAGTCTAGGCAAGAGCATGGCCGCCCACATCACCATGGGACGCATTGGAGAAGTTTACCATAAGGATCTCAAGGATACTATTTACCAGATTTGTGGGTGCCGAGATGAACAATGGGAGATGATCAACACTAGGAAGGATAGATCTATTGCCGCTTTCATCTAGGAGTTAAACTAGCACATTCGTTGCCAGGAGAATTAGATGTGCGCAGGCATGATAGATCTGAAGAAGGAAATGACAAGGATCATGGAGCTGGGGGAAGAACTCAAGGCTACTCGCGAAGATTATGAGGAGGAAATCGTCGTACTAATGGAGAAGAATGACGACCTGACAAGAAAGCTGGGAGTATTCATGGGAGACCCCGCGCGAGGAGGAGAAGATGACGATTCCACCTGCCCGGAGAACTACATCATCATCGACGACACCGACTCGGACCCCGATGATAGCGATGTTGACTTTGTTGATGAAGCTGGAGCAGATGTTATGGAGTCTTCTACCGATCAATTTTTCTAGTCGACCACCATAACAGTAGTAGTATTCCCCCATGTAACGATAGTTAGACTGATTGTATGCCCTTGTTTGAATTGATTGAAGTGATATGATTGTGTTTGTCTCATGTGCATATGGGTAATGTTTTTCCCCTAGACCCCATTCTACTCTGTTTTCTCATCTTTTCTAAACCCATCAGATGCCTCCGAGACGCGACAATGGATTTGCTTTCCCATCGGAGCTCACCCAATTGATCCAGCAGCAGAATGCATCTAGTCCAGAATCAGAATCAGGGGAACAACAACAATAACAACAACCCACCACCACCACCACCTGTTGATCACTTAGCCCGATTTCTAAGGATGAATCCGCCGGTGTTCTCCAGTAGCACCGAGCCGATAGTTGCAGATGATTGGCTCTGCAAGATTGGAAGGGAGTTGACCACTGCAGGATGCACAGATGCGGAAAGAGTGCATTTTGCCTCACATCAGCTTGATGGACCCACAGCAGCATGGTGGGAGAATTACACTGTCACCTATCCCATCGACACTGTTACGTGGGACAAGTTTCAGCAGGCCTTTCGCACAACCCATGTATCAGCAGGAGCTATGGCCATGAAGAAGCGTGAGTTTCGCAACTTACGCAAGGAGGACGCACCGTCGGCTAGTATGTGGATGACTTTTGCAGGCTAGCACGTTATGCCCCAGATGACGTTGCTACGGATGCAGCTAAACAGGAGGAGTTTCTGGAAGGACTGAATGATGAGCTGAGCATGCAGTTGATGGTAGCAGATTTTAATAACTACCAACAGTTGGTAGATAGAGCTCTCATGATTGAAGGGAAGCAACAGCAGATTGACAACCGTAAGAGGAAATATGGACACAGGAAGTATAATTCTGGAGCTCAGCAGAGACCGCGTTTTACCCCAAATTCGGGAGGACCCCTTCAACATGACCATGGAGGTTACAACCACAATGGAGGGATTGCGCACAACCATAGTGGCCCCAGGAATGCAAATGGTAATGGAGGAAGCAACGGCCAGAACCGTACCAACCCCGCAACGCCCGCCAAGAAGGATCTAAGTCAGATTACTTGTTTCAAGTGCAGGAAGAATGGACATTATGCCACAGAATGTTCTGAAGCAAACAATGGAAATGGTAATGGAAGCTTTGGGAAGAAGCCCAACCCTTTCAACAGGGGACAAGTGAACCACGTTAGCGTGGAGGAGATTGAAGCGCAACCCGATGCAGTAATAGGTAAGTTTTTGGTTAAGTCATTTACTGCAATCGTTCTTTTTGATACTGGTGCATCGCATTCATACATATCAAGGGGATTTGTGGATAAGTTTAAACTGCCAACCCAAACCCTTAGGACACCCATGTTAGTAACCTCGCCAGGAGCAGAGTATATGGCTAGCCTTTGGTGTGATCCGTTACCATTAAGGATTGGTAACTACCTGTTTCCCTCAGACCTAATAGTATTGGAGTCACAAGGACTGGATGTGATATTAGGAATGGATTGGTTATTGAAGTATGAAGGGAACATTGACTGCACTAGTAAGTCGATTTTGCTTACCACCCCAGAAGGAAGAAGGATCAAGTATGTATCCCGGCATGTGCCGAATAGGACTCAAGTGAATTCCTTATCAGGAGTTGTACAGGAGGAAGTACCAATGGTGAAGGATTTTCAGGATGTATTTCCAGAAGAGTTGCCAGGCATGCCACCGGATAGGGACATTGAGTTTTTGATCGAACTTTTGCCAGGCACATGGCCAATATCTAAGAGACCGTACAGGATGCCCACAAAGGATTTAGAGGAAATTAAGAAGCAGATTAAGGAGTTACTGGATAAAGGATATATTCGACCAAGCTCGTCACCTTGGGGATCACCAGTGCTTCTAGTGGAGAAGAAGGATGTATCGCTAAGGATGGTTGTTGACTATCGTGGATTGAATGAGGTGACGATCAAGAACAAGTACCCACTGCCGATGATCAATGATTTGTTTGACCAGCTGCAAGGAGCTAAGGTGTTTTCCAAGATCGATCTGCGATCAGGGTACCACCAGCTGAAGATTCGAGAGCAGGATATACCCAAGACAGCTTTTACCACAAGGTACGGGCTATATGAGTATACCGTTATGTCATTTGGTCTGACTAACACACCTTCCTATTTCATGAACATGATGAACAAGGTGTTTATGGAGTTTTTGGATAAGTTCGTCGTGGTGTTCATTGATGATATTCTGGTCAACTCGAAGAATGAATAGGAGCATAAGGAGCATTTGCGTTTGGTACTTGGTAAACTCAGAGAACATCAGCTATATGCCAAGTTCTGCAAGTGTGAGTTTTGGTTGAAGGAAGTTAGATTCCTCAGACATGTTATATCCAGAGAAGGAATAGCTGTAGACCCTACCAAGGTCATCACTATCACAAATTGGGAAGCACCCACGTCAGTTGGAGAGATCCGGAGTTTTCTTGGACTCGAAGGATACTACCGGAGGTTCATCGAGAATTTCTCGAAGATTGCAAAGCCCATGACGGAGTTGTTGAAGAAGGACACCAAGTTCAAATGGACCGAGGAATGTGAGGCCAGTTTCCAGGAGTTGAAGACACGCTTGGTTACAGCTCCAGTGTTGATTCTTCCAGATCAACGCAAGGACTACCAGGTGTATTGCGACGCTTCTCGTCGAGAACTTCGAGCAGTGCTTATGCATGAAGGAAGAGTTGTTTCATATGCCTCACGACAGCTCAAACCCCACGAGTTGAATTATGCTACCCATGATTTGGAGTTAGCAGCCGTAGTGCATGCGTTGAAGACATGGAGACATTTTCTCATCGGAAACCATTTTGAGGTGTACACGGATCACAAGAGTTTGAAGTATATCTTCAGACAGAAGGAGTTGAATCTCAGACAGAGGAGATGGTTGTAGCTCATTAAGGATTATGATATGAAGTTGAATTATCATCCCGGAAAGGCTAACATAGTAGCCGATGCGTTGAGCCGCAAGAGCCATGTCAATACACTCATGACCGGAGAGTTACCCAAGGAGTTAGCGGATGATCTTCGTGAGCTATGTTTGGAAATAGTTTCGAGCGGTTATGTAGCAGCATTGGAGATTCAGTCTACCTTGATGGATAAGAACAGGGAAGCCCAGAAGACGGACAAGGAGATTGCTGAGATAAAGGAAAGAATGAGCAAAGGAAAAGCTAAGGGATTTCGTGATGATGAGCACGATACCCTATGGTTTGAGGACCGCGTTTATGTGCCTAATGATCCGGAGATCAGGAAGTTGATTCTACAAGAGGCCCATGATTCGTTGTATTTGATTCACCCAGGAAATACCAAGATGTATCTGGATTTGAAGGATAGATTCTGGTGGGCCGGAATGAAGAAGGATATTGCGGAGTATGTAGCAGTTTGTGATGTATGTCAGAGAGTGAAGGCAGAACATCAGAAGCCAGCTGGATTGCTACAGCCATTGCCAATACCCGAATGGAAGTGGGATAAACTAGGCATGGACTTTATCACGGGATTACCCAGGACTCGTTCAGGCTATGACTCGATATGGGTTGTAGTCGATCGTTTGACGAAGGTAGCTCATTTCATCCCAGTGAAGACCACTTACACAAGTGCTAAGTTGGCAAAGATATACATGACCAGGATCGTATGTCTGCATGGAGTTTCAAGGACCATTGTATCAGATAGAGGAACCCAATTTACCTCAAAATTTTGGAATCAGTTGCATGAGACTCTGGGAACCAGGCTAGAGTTCAGTACAACTTTTCACCCGCAGACAGATGGACAGACTGAGAGAGTCAATCAGATTTTGGAGGACATGTTGAGAGCTTGTGCACTAGACTATGGATCTAGTTGGGACGACAATTTGCCTTACGCAGAGTTCTCTTACAACAACAGCTATCAAGCTAGTCTGAAGATGGCCCCTTTCGAAGCATTGTACGGAAGGAGGTGTAGGACACCATTGTTGTGGGATGAAGTTGGAGACCGTCAATTATTTGGACCAGATTTGATTAAAGAGTCTGAAGAGAAGGTTAAGCTGATTCACGATAGACTCAAGGTAGTCCAGTCCAGGCAGAAGAGTTAGCGGATTCTAAGCGCAAAGAGATAGTTCATGAAGTTGGAGACAGAGTGTATCTTCGTGTATCACCACTTCGAGGAGTGAAGCGCTTTGGAGTTAAGGGAAAGTTAGCACCATGTTTTGTGGGACCATACCGTGTTTTGGAACATATGGGAGAAGTTGCTTACAAGTTGGAATTGCCCAAAGGATTGTCAGGAGTTCACGATGTGTTCCACGTTTCTCAGTTGAAGAAGTGCCACGCAGAGATGGCTGATATTCCTCCGAGAGATACATTGCCACTGGAAGCGATTCAGTTGGATAGCGACATGACCTACGAGGAGAAACCAGTCAAGATTCTTGATTTTGCCAGCCGAGTCACACACAGCAAGGTTATCAAGTTCTGTAAGGTTCAGTGGAGCCACCATACTGAGGATGAAGCCACCTGGGAACGAGAGGAAGACCTACGGAAGGATCACCCTCACCTATTTTCTAGCCAACCCGAATCTCGAGGGCAAGATTCATCTTAAGGGGGGTAGGTTTGTAACATTCCAAATTTCCAATTTGGAATGGTATGCATTAGATCATCATTGCATATCATATTTTATTGCATTTTGGTTTGAACCTTGGAAATTCTACGGAACTCAAGGACCCACGGAGAGAGTTGGGGATTTCGTTATTTTCATATTTGAGTTTTCTCAAATCTTGAAAAGAGGATCGTTTGATTTTTAATTATTTTCTCTTTGAATATTTCTTTCATGAAAAATAAAAGAGAGGAGATAAAATGACTTCCCCAAAATAAAGAAATATTGAAGACTTAATATTAAAATCAAATAAGATTTTATTCGGAGTTGTCATTGCTATTTTATTTGAATTAGGAAAATGTGCGTTTTCAAAATTTCATTAGAGGCCCAAATAAATATTCACCTTGTCCGGTAGATTTTTAGAGCACGGGGAAAATTTATTTATGGATTTTTGAAGTCCGTTTAGTATTCTTTTTTTTCGTTTTTCAGCGCGTTAGATTTTTTTAAAAAAAAGGTTAACCGACCTAGCCGGGTCGTGCCCGACTAGGACTCACCCGGCCTGGGGCTTTAAAGCCCGCGCGCCCGAGCCCCGCAGCCCACCAGCGCCGCCCCGCCGAAACCCTAGCAGAGCCGTGCCGTCGCCTCCTCGTAGCCGCCGCTCGCCGTTGCTCGCCGCTGCCGCCGCGCCGCCGCCGCCGCGTCCGCCGCCTCGCCTTGCGCCGCCGCCGTCGCGTCCGCCGCCCCGCCTCGCCTCGCCGCCCCGCCGCAAGCCGCGCCACCGCCGGAGTCGCCGGACCCGCCAGACCCGAGGTAGCCGCTGCCAGTTTCGGTTTTGTTTTAATCGGTTTAGATCGGTTTTTTGGTTCGGTTTAATAGCGGACGTTTGTCCGTACGTTTGTTTTAACGAACGGTTTTCGCCCGTTAGTCACAGACAGCGAACGTTCGTTCGTTAGCCTGTTCGTCAGTTTTTCGTTTTCTCAGGTTTTTTCGCGATTATTTTGGATCGCGATTTCTGATCCGATTTTTGTTTTAGTTTATCTTTTCGCTCGTTAGTCGGAATTAGGCGATTCAAGCGTCTAGATCTTCGTCTCGAAGCCCTCTTCCTGTTTAACCAACTTGAACAAGATATTGAAACAGTAAAATTTGACTTTAGTTCAGATTAGTAATCGGATCTTGTTTCTTTTGCAGTTTGTGTTTTGTTGCTTCGTTCGATTTGATTCTTTTTGCAAACCGGAGTTCTTAAGTTGAACTTTCTGGTTAGATCTTCTTATTTGAGTTTTACCCGTGCTTCTAGTTGAGTGCTTATTGTATGCTTGTTTGTTTGCGATAGAGTACCCAGAGTGCGAAGCGTGCTACTACGAGTCTCTAGGTTTTGCGGATCATCAGCAAGGCAAGTAACACTTTGATCGTACCTCTTTACTACCCAGTTTTATTGAATTAGATCAATCCTCAAAACTTGCATGATTAGGATCTAATTAAATTGTGGGTTTTGGGAAGTAGTGGAGGTAGTACCTATGCACCTGTTTATTTTCAAACCTTGAGGAGTTACTTCTACGTTGCTTATATTGCTATGCTATGCTCATAGACGTGGATTGGGTTTGAGAGTATTCATGACAGATGTGAGTTTGTTAACTAATGGTTCAACTTAAGGTGGCAACTTAAATACACATCTGGGTGGATTGCTTGTGGACACCTGAAGAACCCAGTGTTGTCCTAGGATATCCCGGAGGACCCGTGTGATCATCCTACAGCCCGCCACCCAGACTCAAAGGGATCATAAGATTATTTATGCTAGAAACTTCCGTGTACAGACACAAGCTATTATGGGCTCTAGCATAGTTGAGTAAATTGCGTGAAGCTCTTGAAGAGGTAGACTAGCAGATGTAGTGGGTTGTAGGTGGTATAGTCTACCCAGAGTAGAGAGTTAATGCTCAGAAAGACTGTGTCTCGAATCTTCGACCATGGATGTATTCGAGTCTTGTGGGGGGAAAGTGCACAAACCTCTACAGAGTGTATAAACTAATCATGGTTAGCCGTGTCCCCGGTTATGGACATCTTGAGTATCTAGTTCTTGGATTATCATGTGGATCTCATCGCTCTTAATTTAAATTGATTGGGTTAATGATGATGTTTAAATGGGATTCAGTTGGAGGAAACTTCTCAATGTTTAACAACTACCATGATAGTTAAATAAAATTTATTCCGTTGTTGTAGGGAAAAATTGGCTTTTCGCAAAACATGTTAACCATACAGCCTCCATCAGCCATATATGTGTAACACCCCGGATGTAACTTTCCCAATTTGTACTCCAACTCTTGCCGTTTCCGGCGTAAAGTTATTTATTTTCTCGGGTTCGGGTCTTTGTCTCCGTGTGTTGTTATCGTTGTCATGCATCGCATATCATGTCATCATGTGCATTGCATTTGCATACGTGTTCGTCTCATGCATTCGAGCATTTTCCCCGTTGTCCGTTTTGCATTCCGGCGCTTCGTTCTCCTCCGGTGGTCATTTCTAGCCTTATTTCATGTGTGGGGATTAAACATTTCCGGATTGGACCGAAACTTGCCAAGCGGCCTTGGTTTACTATCGGTAGACCGCCTGTCAAGTTTCGTATCATTTGGACTTCGTTTGATACTCCAACGGTTAACCGAGGGACCGAAAAGGCCTCGTGTGTGTTGCAGCCCAACACCCCTCCAATTTGGCCCAAAACCCACCTAACTCTGCTTCATCATCTAGATCGTCCGATCACGATCGCGTGGCCGAAAACTGCACCTCATTTGGACTCTCCTAGCTCCCTCTATGCCTATTTAAAGACCCCTCTGAATCCGGATCTTCCTCTCCCCCCGAAACCCTAAAAATCCGCTCGCACCGCGCCGGACACGTCCGTTTTCCACCGGACGAATCCCGCCGCCGCCGCCAGCCACTCCACGCCTGCCACGTGTCCGCCGCCGCCTCCCACCGCGGGCCGCGGGAACCCGGAGCCGGCCCTCCTGGCCCATCGCCGCACCGCCGCCCGCGCCCTCTCCTCCACGGCGCCGTGCCCGCGCCCTCCGCCGCCCCGCCGCTGCCGCTTCGCCGCCGCGCCACCGCAGCTCGCCGCGCCGCCGCCCCGCCGCTGCCGCATCGCCGCCGGCCGCCGCCGCCAGATCTGGCCCGGGTCCGGCCGGATCCAACTCTCCCTCTCCTCCCTGCCGTTTTTGCGACCTCGCCAGAGCAAGTCAACCCTCGCTGGAGTTCTCGGTTCGCGTGCCATGAACAGTAAACCCTAGATCTCGGGGTGATTTTTTCGTCTAAGTCCCGAAATTGCAGATCCATATGCTCATGTTCGTGGCCTCGTAACTTTGCATCCGTAGCTCCGATTCATGCATATAGCATATCAAAATGTTCATCTCAGAGAGTACATCATTTCATTCCATTGCATCATTTTTATTTGAGCTCATCTTGATGCCCGAAATGCTGTTAGAAGGGGGCTACTTGAGATATTTGTCAGATCTGCTACTCCATTTAGGTTTTTGTCATTTTTGCCTTGATTAATCCTGACATGTTATGCCCTGATGCTCTACATATGTTTTGTTAAGGGTTTTCTCATCTTTCCAGAGGTGCAACCCATGTATTTTTGTGATGTGTGTGGTGACTAGTTGATGAGGACATCAATACCATTGTTACACCCACAGCCCTGCTGTTACATATACTGGACCAATTACTAGAGCTCGCGCACGCCAATTAAATTACCATGTACTTTCGTTTCTTGGTAATGATTCTAATGTTCATGAGATTATGATGCTGCCTAAATTGGATACATTTGTTTTGCTTACAAATGAAGGGCCTAGCTTGGAGAAGGATGAACATTGGAGCAAGAACACGCATGGAGTTGATGGCATGCGCAAGGGGATCAAGAACGGAGTTACAAGTGATGATTTCAGGACTTTGAAGCCGCCATAAGGAGTGCATGAAGCCTTGGACGAAATATACAAGATGCCACTTCATAATATTCGTCCATAGGCTATTCTAGGTGCTGCGTCACCTTATTAATGGGCCAGGCCCATGTAATTTGGAAATACTTAAGTATAGGTTATTTTTAGAGTCCGTATGTGTGGGGAAACAAGAGTTAGGGTTGGTTTCGGACCCCACCCTCACGGGCCACGAAATTCCCCTCTCTTCCTCCATATATACAGCCCTTAGGGCGTCGTTTAGACTTTGGGTTTTGTTTAGATTAAAAGTTCGCCATAGCTGCAACTTCGCGTACTTCGTTTGTGTCCAACGACCAGACCAAGACGTCACAGAACCCCACCTTGATCAATAAAGCTTTCATCTTATATTCGCAATATCCAGATTGCAATCTCACTTTTTTGCTTGTTCTTCGTTTGCTCGCAGGACACAGACCCTCGTGGTCAGGTTGATCGTGCTCCGGCGTGGTCAATAACCCTCGGAAGTTGGTTTAGCGATTGCTAAGGCGCGACGTCTCGCACGTTCGTAGTCGGATCGTCAAGGTCAACTCCCACAGAAAACGATAGCCACCATCTCATCAAAACATCGGGACACCTTAGCCTCTATCACTAGTGCAAGCTTGCAAAGTGGTGCACTTGTTAATTCTGTTTTCAGGGACTTAGCAATTCCACTAAGTCCTTGAGCTGTTTATCTCATGTTGTCATATGTTCATGTTGTTTCCTAGTGATCCGTGCCTCTTTTGAGGATGATCAGTAAAGATGTTTTGTTAATATTGTAGTGCTCTATCGATCCATGTCTTTATTTGCAATTATGGAGCAACCTAGCTTGAGTCAATCGAGCTTTACTTTTGCTACTTTGTGAATCTGGGCAGATTGTCAACTTGTTTGCAATTTTGCCGATGATGTTGTAGTTGATCCGTGCATGCTATGCTATTGTTCTTGCCATGTCTAGCTTGCATTTTGTGCCTTCTTGATAGATGTATGCTTGTCTTGCCATGACTTGCCCTGTGGTGAGAGCATCGAGCTCGTAATCATGCATACTTGAGTTATGTTTCAGCATGCTCCAGTTTTCACTAAGTCTGAAAACTGATTATGTTTTTGCTATGTTCACATGCTTGCAATTGTATTTTCTGATCCCTTTTGGCTCAAGGTCACTAAGGGACTTTTATTAAGCTCTTTGAGTAGCTCCATGCCATGCTTTACTTTGTCATGTTCAGGTACTGTAGCATGTAGTTTTGTTGCTCCGAAGTGGGCTACCTGATCTGAAATTCCAGACTAGTGTTAATTTCACTAAGTCTGAGATCTGTTTGTCATATGCATTTTTGCCATGCTTGTTTGAACCTGTTAATGGATGATTTGGCCATAGCTCAGTGCTAGACTTTTGTCAAGAATCTTGAATGAATCCCTGCCATGTATTTTGTTGCCTTGTTTGGGTGCTGTAGCATGTTCATCTCATTGCATTTAGTTGGCTACTTGCTGTAAATCCCAGACCGGTGTCATATTTGAATCGCTTGCCATTTCCAAACCGTAACTCCGATTTCGGCGTTCTTTATATCGTTTTCAAGCGATTTCATCTCATATTCCAGTGGCACACTTGGATTTCCAAGTTGAGGCCAGGTTCATGCATTTCCTGTCATATCTTGCATTTTGCATCCCGCATCGCATCCCGCATAGCATATCATCTTTGCTTCGTGTTGTTTGAGTTTGCACGTGGTTGATTGTGTCCTTGTTGCTTGTTTGTCTTGTTTGGGTAGAGCCGGGAGACGAGTTCGCTAACGAGGAGCCCGTTGAGTTTGTTTTCGAGGATCCAGTCAACTCTGACAGCTGTGCAGGCAAGATGATCATACCCTCAAAATCACTACTATCTTTGCTATGCTAGTTTGCCCGCTTGTTTGCTATGCCAATGCTACGATGCCTACCACTTGCTTTCAAGCCTCCCAAAATGCCATGTCAAACCTCTAACCCACCTTGTCCTAGCAAACCGTTGATTGGCTATGTTACCGCTTTGCTCAGCTCCTCTTATAGCGTTGCTAGTTGCAGGTGAAGATTGGAGGCCGTTCCTTGGTGGAACATTTATTTACTTGTTGGGATATCATTATATTATCTTGTTATCTTAATGCATCTATATACTTGGTAAAGGGTGGAAGGCTCGGCCTCTCGCCTAGTGTTTTGTTCCACTCTTGCCGCCCTAGTTTTCCGTCATATCGGTGTTATGTTTCCGGATTTTGCGTTCCTTACGCGGTTGGGTTATAGTGGGAACCCCTTGACAGTCCGCCTTGAATAAAACTCCTCCAGCAATGCCCAACCTTGGTTTTACCATTTGCCACCTAGCCTTTTCCCTTGGGTTTCGCGGACTCAAGGGTCATCTTATTTTAAACCCCCCCTGGGCCAGTGCTCCTCTGAGTGTTGGTCCAACCTAGAGCACCGTGCGGGGCCGTCCCTTGGCAACTTGGGTTACGTTGGCTCCCGTACGCTTAGCTTATCCGGTGTGCCCTGAGAACAAGATATGTGCAGCTCCTATCGGGATTTGTCGGCACAGCGGGTGGTGTTGCTGGACTTGTTTTACCATTGTCGGAGTTGTCTTGAAGAACCGAGATACCGAGTCTGATCGGAACGTCTTGGGAGGAGGTCTATTCCTTCGTTGACCGTGAGAGCTTGTCATGGGCTAAATTGGGACTCCCCTACAGGGATTTGAACTTTCGAAAGCCGTGCCCGCGGTTATGGGCAGATGGGAATTTGTTAATGTCCGGTTGTAGATAACTTGAACCTTAACTTATTTAAAATGAATCAACTGAGTGTGTTACTGTTATGGCCTCTTCTCGGCGGAGTCCGGGAAGTGGACACGGTGTTGGAGTAATGTTTGCGCAGGTTGTTTTCTAGATTCTCGCTCGCGCTTTGCCTCCTCTTCTCGCTCTCTTTTGCGAATAAGTTAGCCACCATATTTGCTAGTCGCTTGCTGCAGCTCCACATATATTTTTACCTTGCCTTACCTATAAGCTTAAATAGTCTTGATCGCGAGGGTGCGAGATTGCTGAGTCCCTGTGGCTCACAGATTACTATTACACCAGATGCAGGGCCCGATGATTCCGCTCCAGCAGACGCGTATGAGCTCAAGTGGGAGTTCGACGAGGACTCTCAACGTTACTATATTTCCTTTTTAGATGATCAGTAGTGGTGCCCAGTTGGGGGTGATTGGGACCGTGTCGCATGTTGGGCTCTCTTTTATTTTGGCGCCATAGTCGGGCCATGAGTGTTTGGATGATGTAATGTTATTTATGTACCTGTTTGACGTGGCGAGTGTAAGCCAACTATGTTATCTCCCCTTTATTATTCATATTACATGAGATGTTGTGAAGATTGCCTAACTTGCGACATATGCCTTCAATGCGATTATGCCTCTAAGTCGTGCCTCGACACGTGGGAGATATAGTCGCATCGAGGGTGTTACAATATGCATGTAGTGATAGCCGTTATTCTGTTCATTTTTCTGTTGTGTTACATTGCCAGCAAATTCCATGTGCTGACCCGTTTCGGGCTGCAACGTATCATGTTGCAGACTTTTCAGACGACGAGTAAGGAGCCATAGGTCATTGTCTTTCACTCAGTGATGCCGTAGGAGTTGATGGACTCACGTTATCTTCCAAGCCTTCCGTTGTTATCGATTTAGATGACCTCAAGCCATATTTATTGTTCTATGTTCTCTTTTGAGACATTCGATGTAATAAGTGTGTGATTTGTACTGTGTTATAAATCCTCAAGTACTCTGCGTGTCAGCATTACCAATTCAGGGATGACTCTGATGCACATAGATTGGACTGTTTGAGGTCTGGTCACTACAATTACTCTGTTCTTATGAACTTAATACTCTAGATGTATACTGGATAGTGGTCGATGTGTGGAGTAATAGTAGTAGATGCAGAATCGTTTCGGTCTACTTGTCTCAGACGTGATGCCTATATACATGATCATACCTAGATATTCTCATAACTATGCTCAGTTCTATCAATTGCTCGCCAGTAATTCGTTTACCCACCGTAATACTTATGCTCTTGAGAGAAGCCACTAGTGAAACCTATGGCCCCCGGGTCTATCTTCCATCATATTAATCTTCCAACACTTAGTTATTTCTATTGCCATTTATTTTACTTTGCATCTTTATTTCTCTTTATCATAAAAATACCAAAAATATTATCTTATCATATCTATCAGATCTCACTCTCGTAAGTGACTGTGAAGGGATTGACAACCCCTTTATCACATTGGTTGCGAGGTTCTTATTTGTTTGTGTAGGTCCGTGGGACTCGAGCGTGATCTCCTACTGGATTGATACCTTGGTCCTCAAAAACTGAGGGAAATACTTACGCTACTTTTCTGCATCACCCTTTCCTCTTCAAGGGAAAACCAACGCAGTGCTCAAGAGATAGCAAGAAGGATTTCTGGCGCCGTTGCCGGGGAGATTCGCGCCAAGTCAAGTCAAGATTTGACTCCCGACAACGAGCCATTTTTGGCACCGTTGCCGGAGTCTACGCACAAGTCAAGACATACCAAGTACCCATCACAAACTCTTATCCCCCGCATTACATTATTTGCCATTTGCCTCTCGTTTTCCTCTCCCCCACTTCACCCTTGCCGTTTTATTCGTCCTCTCTTTTTGTTCGCCTCCTTTTCGCCTACTTCTTGTTTGCTTGTGTGTTGGATTGCTTGCTTGTCACGATGGCTCAAGACAATACTAAATTGTGTGACTTTGCCAATACCAATAACAATGATTTTATTAGCACTCCGATTGCTCCTCTTACTGATGTTGAATCTTATGAAATTAATGCTGCTTTGTTGAATCTTGTCATGAAAGATCAATTCGGCGGCCTTCCTAGTGAGGATGCCGCTACCCATCTAAACAACTTTGTTGATTTGTGTGATATGCAAAAGAAGAAAGATGTGGATAATGGTATTGTTAAACTTAAACTATTTCCGTTTTCGCTTAGAGATCGTGATAAAGCTTGGTTTTCATCTTTGCCTAAAAATAGTATTGATTCATGGAATAAGTGCAAAGATGCTTTTATCTCTAAGTATTTTTCTCTTGCTAAAATCATCTCTCTTAGAAACGATATTATGAATTTTAAGCAACTTGATCATGAACATGTTGCACAAGCTTGGGAGAGGATGAAATTAATGATACGTAATTGCCCTACACATGGTTTGAATCTTTGGATGATTATACAAATTTTTTATGCCGGATTGAATTTTGCTTCTAGAAATCTTTTAGATTCGGCCGTGGGAGGCACTTTTATGGAAATCATTTTAGGAGAAGCTACTAAACTCCTAGATAATATTATGGTTAATTATTCTCAATGGCACACCGAAAGATCTACTAATAAAAAAGTGCATGCGATAGAAGAAATTAATGTTTTGAGTGGAAAGATGGATGAACTTATGAAATTGTTTGCTAATAAGAGTGCTCCTACTGATCCTAGTGATATGCCTTTGTCTACTCTGATTGATAATAATAATGAATCTATGGATGTAAATTTTGTTGGTAGGAACAATTTTGGTAACAACGCGTATAAAGGTAACTTTAATTCTAGACCGTTTCTTAGTAATTCCTCTAATAATTATGGTAATTCCTACAACAATTCCTATGTAAATTTTAATAATATTCAATCGGAATTTGAGACTAGTGTTAAGGAGTTTATGAATTCGCAAAAGAATTCCAATGCTTTGCTTGAAGAAAAATTGCTTAAGGTTGATGAATTGGCTAGGAACGTTGATAGAATTTCTCTTAATGTTGATTCTTTGAAACTTATATCTATTCCACCTAAGCATGATATCAATGAGTCTCTCAAAGCCATGAAAATTTCCATTGATGAGTGCAAAGAAAGAACCGCTAGGATGCGTGCTAAGAAAGATTGCTTTGTGAAAGTGTGTTCTTCTAGTTTCTATGAAAATAAAGATGAAGATCTAAAAGTTATTGATGTGTCTCCTATTAAATCTTTGTTTTGCAATATGAATCTTGATAATCATGGGACTGAAGATGAGCCACCTTTACCTAGAAGGCGTTCCAAAAATTCAGAGTTTTTAGATCTTGATACAAAAATTGGTAAAAGTGGGTTTGAAGAGGTCAAAACTTTAGATATCAATGAACCCACTATTTTGGATTTTAAGGAATTTAATTATGATAATTGCTATTTGATAGATTTTATTTCCTTGTTGCAATCCATGCTAAATTCTCCTCATGCTTATAGTCAAAATAAAGTTTTTACTAAACATATCGTTGATGCTTTGATGCAATCTTATGAAGAAAAAACTTGAGTTGAAAGTTTATATCCCTAGAAAACTCTATGATGAGTGGGAACCTACAATAAAAATTAAAATTTAAGATCATGAGTGCTATGCTTTGTGTGATTTGGGTGCTAGTGTTTCCACGATTCCAAAAACTTTGTGTGATTTGCTAGGTTTCCGTGATTTTGATGATTGTTCTTTAAACTTGCACCTTGCAGATTTCACTATTAAGAAACCTATGGGAAGAATTAATGATGTTCTTATTGTTACAAATAGGAACTATGTGCCTGTAGATTTCATTGTTCTTGATATAGATTGCAATCCTTCATGTCGTATTATTCTTGGTAGACCTTTCCTTAGAATGATTAGTGCAATTATTGATATGAAGGAAGGGAATATTAGATTCCAATTTTCGTTAAGAAAAGGCATGGAACATTTTCCTAGAAAGAAAATTAAATTACCATATGAATTTATTATGAGAGCCACTTATGGATTGCCTACCAAAAATGGGAATACCTAGATCTATCCTTGCTTTTATGCCTAGTTAGGGGCGTTAAACGATAGCGCTTGTTGGGAGGAAACCCAATTTTATTTTTATTCCTTGCTTTTTGCTCCTGTTTAGTAATAATAATATATCTATCCTCTGTTTTGTTTGTGTTTTTTGTGTTTAATTAGTGTTTGTGCCAAGTAGAATTGTTGGGAAGACTTGGAAAAAGTCTTTTTGATCTTACTGTAAAAAAATGGAAACTTTAGCGCTTACGAGAATTGCTGCCATTTTTATTTAAAAAGTGATATTTAGTTAATTATTTTGAAGATGATTAATAGATAAATTCCTCACGCCCAGCAATTTATTTTAGAATTTTTGGGGTTCCAGAAGTTGCGTTAGCTACAGATTACTACAGACTGTTCTGTTTTTGACAGATTCTATTTTTCTTGGGTTGTTTGCTTATTTTGATGAATCTATGGCTAGTAAAAGAGTTTATAAACCATAGAGAAATTGAAATATAGTAGGTTTAACACCAATATAAATAAAGAATGAGTTCATTACAGTATCTTAAAGTGGTGTTTTGTTTCCTTTCGCTAACGGTGCTCACGAGATTTTCTATTTAAGTTTTGTGTTATGAAATTTTCAAGTTTTGGATAAAGATTTGATGGATTATGGAACAAGGAGTGGCAAGAGCCTAAGCTTGGAGATTCCCATGGCACTCCAAGGTAAAATTCAAGTACACCAAAAAGCCTAAGCTTGGGGATGCCTCGGAAGGCATCTCCTCTTTCGTCCTCGTCCATCGGTAACTTTACTTGGAGCCATATTTTTATTCACCACATGATATGTGTTTTGCTTGGAGCGTCTTGTATGATTTAAGTCTTTGCTTTTTAGTTTACCACAATCATCCTTGCTATACACACCTTTTGAGAGAGACTCACATGATTTGAAATTTATTGAATACTCTATGTGCTTCACTTATATCTTTTGAGCTATATAGTTTTTGCTCTAGTGCTTCACTTATATCTTTTAGAGCACGGCAGTGGTTTTATTTTATAGAAATAATTGATCTCTCATGATTCACTTATATTATTTTAAGAGTCCTTTAGAACAACATGAAAATTTGCTTTTAGGCATAATAAAAACTTTCATATAAGTGCATTGAATATTAAGAGAAGTTTGATACTTGAAGATTGTTTTGAGATATGGAGATAGTGATATCAAAGTTGTGCTAATTGAGTAGTTGTGAATTTGAGAAATACTTATGTTGAAGTTTGCAAGTCCCGTAGCATGCACGTATGGTAAACATTGTGTAACAAATTTGAAACATGAGGTGTTATTTGATTGTCTTCCTAATGAGTGGCGGTCGAGGACAAGCGATGGTCTTTTCCTACCAATCTATCCCCCTAAGAGCATGCGCGTAATACTTGGTTTTTATGACTTGTAGATTTTTGCAATAAGTATGTGAGTTCTTTATGACTAATGTTGAGTCCATGGATTATACGCACTCTCATCCTTCCAGTATTGCTAGCCTCTTCGGTACTGTGCATTGCCCTTTCTCACCTTAAGAGTTGGTGCATACTTCGCTGGTGCATCCAAATCCCGTGATATGATACTCTATTACACATAAACCTCCTTATATCTTTCTCAAAACAGCCACCATACCTACCTATTATGGCATTTTCATAGCCATTCCGAGATATATTGCCATGCAACTTTCCACCGTTCCGTTTATTATGACACGCATCATCATTGTCATATTGCCTTGCATGATCATGTAGTTGACATTGTATTTATGGCAAAGCCACCGTTCATAATTTTTCATACATGTCACTCACGAGTCATTGCACATCCCGGTACACCGCCGGATGCATTCATATAGTCATATCTTGTTCTAGTATCGAGTTGTAATCATTGAGTTGTAAATAAACTGAAGTGTGATGATCATCATTAATAGAGCATTTTCACCCCCCAAAGGCAAAAAAGAAAGAAAAAAAGAAGCCCCCCCACAAAAAGGGACAATGCCACTATCCTTTTCCACTCTTGTGCTTCAAAGTAGCACCATGATCTTTATGATAGAGAGTCTCTTATTTTGTCATTTTCATATACTAGTGAAAATTTTTCATTATAGAACTTGGCTTGTATATTCCAACAATGGGCCTCCTCAAGTGCCCTAGGTCTTCATGAGCAAGCAAATTGGATGCACACCCACTTAGTTTCTTTTGTTGAGCTTTCATACATTTATACCTCTAGTGCATCCTTTGCATGGCAATCCCTACTCCTTGCATTGACATCAATTGATAGGCATCTCCCTAGCCCATTGATTAGCCGCGTCAATGTGAGACTTCCTCCTTTTTGTCTTCTCCACATAACCCCCTTCATTATATTCTATTCCACCCATGCGTGAAAGTTGAAAAAAGTTTAAGATTACTAAAGTGTGAAACAATTGCTTGGCTTGTCATCGGGGTTGTGCATGATGAGAGCATTCTTGTGTGACGAAAATGAATCATGACTAAACTATATGATTTTGTAGGGATGAACTTTCTTTGGCCATGTTATCTTGAGAAGACATGATTCCTTAGTTAGTATGCTTGAAGTATTATTATTTTTATGTCAATATTAAACTTTTATCTTGAATCTTTCGGACCTGAATATTCATGCCACAATAAAGAAAAATTACATTGAGAAATATGTTAGAAAGCATTCCACATCAAAAATTCTTCTTTTGTTATTTGCCTACTCGAGCACGAGCATGAATTAAGCTTGGGGATGCTTGATACGTCTCCAACATATCTATAATTTTTGATTGCTCCATGCTATTATATTATCTGTTTTGGATGTTAATGGGCTTTATTTTACACTTTTATATCATTTTCGGGACTAACCTACTAACCGCAGGCTCAGCCCAAATTGTTGTTTTTTGCCTATTTCAGTGTTTCGTAGAAAAGGAATATCAAACGAAGTCCAAACGGAATGAAACCTTTGGGAACGTGATTTTCTCAACAAACGTGATCCAAAAGACTTGGAGTGGATGTCAAGAAACAATCGAGGAAGCCACGAGGCGAGGGGCGCGCCTACCCCCTGGGTACGCCCTCCACCCTCGTGGGCCCCTCGTTGCTCCACCGACCTACTTCTTCCTCCTATATAAGTCCACGTACCCCCAAACATCCAGGAGCAACACGAAAACCTAATTCCACCGCCGCAACCTTCTGTACCCGAGAGATCCCATCTTAGAGCCTTTTCCAGAGCTCCGTCGGATGGGGCATTGATCACGGAGGGCCTCTACATCAACTCCATGGCCTCTCCAGTGATTTGTGAGTAGTTTACTTCAGACCTACGGGTCCATAGTTATTAGCTAGATGGCTTCTTCTCTCTCTTTGGATCTCAATACAAAGTTCTCCTCAATCTTCTTGGAGATTTATTCGATGTAATCTTGTTTTGCGGTGTGTTTGTCGAGCTCCGATGAATTGTGGGTTTATGATCAAGATTATCTATGAACAATATCTGATTTTTCTCTGAATTCTTTTATGTATGATTGGTTTATCTTTGCAAGTCTCTTTGAATTATCAATTTGGTTTGGCCTACTGGATTGATATTTCTTGCAATGGGAGAAGTGCTTAGCTTTGGGTTCAATCTTGCGGTGTCCTTTTCCAGTGACAGCAGGGGCAGCAAGGCACGTATTGTATTGTTGCCATCGAGGATAAAAAGATGGGGTTTATATCATATTGCATGAGTTTATCCCTCTACATCATGTCATCTTACTTAAAGCATTACTCTGTTCTTATGAACTTAATACTCTAGATGCATGCTGGATAACGGTCGATGTGTGGAGTAATAGTAGTAGATGCAGAATCGTTTCGGTCTACTTGTCTCGGACGTGATGCCTATATACATGATCATACCTAAATATTGTCATAACTATGCTCAATTCTATCAATTGCTCGACAGTAATTCGTTTACCCACCGTAATACTTATGCTCTTGAGAGAAGCCACTAATGAAACCTATGGCCCCCGGGTCTATCTTCCATCATATTAATCTTCCAACACTTAGTTATTTCTATTGTTGTTTATTTTACTTTGCATCTTTATTTCTCTTTATCATAAAAATACCAAAAATATTATCTTATCATATTTATCAGATCTCATTCTCGTAAGTGACCGTGAAGAGATTGACAACCCCTTTATCGCATTGGTTGCGAGTTTCTTATTTGTTTGTGTAGGTGCGTGGGACTCGAGCGTGATCTCCTACTAGATTGATACCTTGGTTTTAAAAAACCGAGGGAAATACTTACGCTACTTTGCTGCATCACCCTTTCATCTTCAAGAGAAAACCAACGCAGTGCTCAAGACATAGCAATGATAAATCGCAGGTCCAAAAGATCTTTAAAAACTTCGCTAGGAAGGCCCAAAATCAATTTGAAGTGAAGATCAAGAAGGTTCGCAGCGACAACGAAATGGAGTTCAAGAACGCAAATGCGGATACCTTTCTTGATGAAGAAGCGATTTCACACGAGTTCTCGGCTACGTACACGCCTCAGCAAAACGGAGTTGTTGAGAGGAAGAACTGAACTCTTATCGAGATGGGAAGAACAATGGTTGATGAGTACAAGACGCCAAAACACTTTTGGGCAGAAGCAGTTGAGACAACTTGTCACGCAACAAATCGCTTGTACCTTCACAAGCTACTCGGCAAGACGGCATACGAGCTTCTCACCGATAACAAACCCCAAGTTGGATACTTTCGAGTGTTTGGTTCAAAGTGTTACATTCTTGATAAGCATCGTCGTTCTAAATTTGCTCCTAAATCTCATGAGGGCTTCCTACTCGGTTATGGCTCAAACTCTCACACTTACCGTGTCTACAACAATTTCACCCGAAAAGTTGAAGAGACGGTAGATGTGAAGTTTGATGAATCTAACGGCTCGCAAGTAGAGCAATTGCCAATTGATGTAGGAGACAAAGACCCTTCGGAAGCAATCCAAGACTTGTCTATTGGCAAGATTCGTCCAATGGAGGTGAAGGAGAGTACCTCGTCCATCCAAGTGCAAGCTTCTACCTCACGACAAGGTGAACCAAGAGTTGACATGGAAGCATCCACAAGTGGGACACGCCAAAATGAAGAAAACAAGTACACCAATATGAACCTCATCAACCTCCTTCTCCACCTAGATAAGAGAACGACAATGGCAACAATGAAGAAGGCCAAGAAGAAGAACAAGATGATGAAGAAGATGCTCCACCCTGATCCAAACAAAAGCTCCCACGAGTTCGAGCAAGAGTTTCACGAAACCATCCCATTGAACAAATCTTCAATGATATTCAAACCGAGAGAATCACTCGCTCTAAAACTCGTTTGGCTAATTTTTGTGAACATTATTCATTCATCTCTAGCATTGAACCTATGAAGGTTGAAGAAGCATTGAAAGATCCGGATTGGATAAATGCCATGCATGATGAGCTATACAACTTTGAGAGAAACCAAGTGTGGACATTGGTCGAGAAGCCCGACAACAACCACAACATCATTGATACCAAATGGGTGTTTCGCAACAAGCAAGATGAAGATGGTCAAGTCGTCCGCAACAACGCATGTCTCGTCGCCCAAGGTTACACTCAAGTCGAAGGTATGGACTACGGTGAGACATATGCCCCCGTTGCTAGACTTGAGTCCATCCGCATCTTACTTACCTATGCTAATTACCATGATATCATCTTGTACCAAATGGACATTAAAAATGCTTTCCTTAATGGTGAAATTGAGGAGGAAGTTTATGTTAAACAACCTCCCGTCTTTGTTAATTCTAAGAAACCTGACCATGTTTACAAACTTCACAAAGCTCTTTATGGTCTTAAGCAAGCTCCTAGAGCATGGTATAAATGCTTAACCAAATTCCTTATTGAAAAAGGTTTGAGATTGGGAAGATTGATTATACTATTTTTACTAAAAGGGTTAATGGTGAATTATTTGTGTGCCAAATTTATGTTGATGATATCATATTTGGTTCGACTAACCTTCATTTTAGTGAAAAGTTTGGAAAGCTAATGTCGGAAAATTTTGAGATGTCTATGATGGGTGAACTCAAGTTCTTCCTTGATTTGCAAATCAAGCAAACTAAGGAGGGTACCTTTGTTTCCCAAACAAAGTATACCAAGGACTTTTCAAGAAGTTCAACATGCAAGAAAGCAAAGGTATGAAAACTCCCATGCCTACTAGTGGACATCTTAACTTGACCAAGGATGGAAAACCGGTTGACCAAAAAGGTTTATCACTCTATGTTTGGTTCATTGTTATATCTATGTGCATCCCGTTCCAATATCATGCTAAGTGTGTGCATGTGTTCACGATATCAAGAAGCCCTCAAAGAATGTCATCTTAAGGCTAAGGGATAGTGAGATACATAATACATACATCAAATTTTGGCATTTGGTATCCTAAGAGGTCTTCTTTTGATCCTGTTGGCTGCTCCGATTCAGACTATGTCGGAGACAAGGTTGATAGAAAGTCCACTTCGGGTACTTGTCAATTCCTTGATAGATCTCTCCTGTCTTGGTCCTCCAAGAAACAAAACTCGGTATCTTTATCCACCGCCTAAGCGGAATACATTGGCGCCAGTTCATGTTGTGCTCAATTACTTTGGATGACCCAAACTCTTAAAGATTATGGGATCTATGTGAAACATGTTCCATTGCTTTGTGACAATGAAAGTGCTATTAAGGTTGCTCATAATCCCGTGCAACATTCTCGAACTAAGCATATTGAAGTTCGTCATCATTTCATTCGAGATCACGTTGCTAAAGGTGATATTGACCTTAAGCATGTTCGTATCGACAAGCAATTGGCGGATATATTCACCAAACCTCTTGATGAGAAAGTATTTTGCCGTTTGAGAGGTGAATTGAATATCATTGATGCTTCAAACTTGGAGTAGAAACTACATTCGGATACATGCAAGGCATGAGCCTTTGACTAATCCTTGATGTTTCTCTTATGATGATGATGATATGTCTTGGATATATTTGCACCCTTGCATGTTATCTAACCCTTGTAGGTACTTGGATGAATCAAAATCTATGAGATTGCAAATCACTCACATCTTAAGCAATCTCTACATCACCAAGTCTATAATATGGTGGTTGAAGACAAGGAAGCATGAAACCTTTCAACATATCCTTTGACCACTTCTATATATCAAATTTCATTTGATATCGAATTCATGATTGTCAAATTGGATACATAAGTGCTCTTCCTTGCAAAACTAACCCATATAGGTAGATGAACTCAAACTACAAGTGGTGCTCCAAATTTAATGAGCTACATCAACCTTCAGCATCCCACACAAGTTCAACTACATGATCAAGTTCAACACCACCACTCAAGGTATGTTATTCCATCTTAGAGAAGCTTTACTCCAAGTCATGGGTCAAAGCAGCTCAACAAGATCAAAAGCTTAAACGAAAAATGATAACCCTATTTTGAGCTTAAACGATGAGTATGACTTATGATCAAGTGTTCTCACTTGACTCCTTAGTCAATATACTCTAACGTAGGTGACTTTGTCACCGCCCGCTTCTGGATGAAGTTCTCTGGTGTTTCTCTGGGTCTTTGCATTTGTTCTTTGCATTTGTCCCTTGCATATTTATTCCCCTTCCTTTATAAAAAAACTTCATCTAAATTTTCTTTTCTCTGTTTTGTTCTACATCTCTTGCATCCAATTCATTGCAAATCCTTCAGTTAATTCATTGCAAATCTTTATGAGATCCTTTTTGCCTAGTGAGCTGAGGTGACAAATGTTCCCTCTGTCTTGAACTCGGTCATACCGATTCGTCTCTTTCGGTCAAGCCGAACCATTTCGATGCAACCAAAAAATATAACTCGGTATCACTGATTTCACTGCAGAGAAAACAATTTGCCACTTGTTCCTGCACCTTTGTTCCAACTCCATTCGATGATTCTTATCCTCTACCAGCATCACAATCTATATGATGCTTTGCTCTGTGACTCAAGGACCAAACCTATTTTGACTCACACTTCAAAAGATCCCTTCTTGGAAATTGATGCCAAAGGGGGAGAGAGAGATCACATAGATCACATCAAAGCTTATTCTCTTCAAAAGGGGGAGAGAGAGAGAAAAAGGGAGAGAAAGGTAATCACATCAAAGGCCCCAGATGCTTGGTGTTCAAGAGGAGGGAAGTCACATGTATTTAAGAAGGGAAAGACATGTCTATGTTTATGATCTATTTTGTTCTGATTTTGTTTCCCTATATTTTCCCATTATCCAATAAAAAATTCAGGGGAAGAAAGACTGTTAGGGAAGGAAGTCTTTGAATTTATTATATATCTTTTACCTTTGGGGACATGTCTATATCTAATAGAGTACCCAGTACTCACACTCTACATGTCATCCCGATCTTGGTACTCTTGTGGCTTCTATTGTTTGCTCTGTCTAGTAGATGTATCTGTGTTATCTAACCTTGTTTACTTAGGTTCATCTTTTTCTAAGCCAACTCAAGAGCACAAGGTAAGTATATGCATCACACTCATATGCATGAAGATTTCTTCCTAATGTACATATTGTTTGCACGAAGGAATCATGAACATGAAGTTACACTTCATATATTCATATCATTTGCCCTGATGCATATAGCCAAGATACATGTAACACTTTGCCTACTCTGGCATGATTATGCATTCACATGATCTTACATTCCATATTGACATGGATGCATACATATAGGAGAGCCTATGCATGTTACATGTCTTTCCAAAGCTTTACTTGTTATCTTCTATATCTTTATCTAAAGTTTTGATGTATGTTGTCATCAATTACCAAAAAGGGGAGATTGAAAGCACAAGTGCTCCCTGGACGATTTTGGTAATTAATGTCAACATATCTCTTAATTGGACTAATGTTTTCATTTAGTATATTTCAGACAAGTTCAACAGATGGAGTGGCGTGGACAAAAGGATGTGGAACCCCTTTCAAAATGCTAAGGACAAAGGATTGGTTCAAGCTCTAAAGCTCAAGACTCTACATTTTACTTTTAGTGATCCAAGATCACATTAAGTCCATAGGAAAAGCCAATACTATTAAAAGGGGATGAGGTGTTGCTTAATGGGTTGCTTGATCAAAATGCTTAGTGATATGCTCCAAAAACCCTCAACCACTTTCCCATATCCACATATGTCCCAAACAACAAGTCAAACTCAACCCCACTGAAACTTCTATCTGGCGCCATCAAGTTGTCTTGACATAGCCACTGCCACAAACCCTAATCGATCCAATCTCATCGATGTGATCTCGGTCTCATCGAGATGGGCTTGCAAACTCTTTGTCGCCTATTGCAATAATTTCGGTCTCATCGAGATATGCAATCGGTCGCACTGAGTTTGCTTGACCAATCCTCTGTTTTGATTATTACCAAAATAGGTCTCACCAAGTTTTCATAATCGGTCAAACCAAGATGAGGTTTTACCCTAACCCTAGCACATCGGTCCCACTGAGTTGATCATATCGGTCCCACCAAAATGTCTAACGGTCACATTATGAACTAAATCGGTCCGACTGAGTTGTCTGATTCGGTCCCACCGAGTTTGGTGATTTGTGTGTAACAGTTAGATTTTGTGTGGAAGCTATAAATACCACTTCACCCACTCTTCATTTATGAGGAGAGCCATCAAAACATACCTACAGTTCCAGCATACATTTTCTGAGAGAGAACCACCTACTCATGTGTTGAGGTCAAGATAATCCACTTCAACCACATAAATCTTGATCTCTAGCCTTCTCCAATTTGCTTTCCACTCAAAATCATCTTTCCACCAAATCCAAATCAGTAAGAGAGAGTTGAGTGTTGGGGAGACTATCATTTGAAACACAAGAGCAAGGAGTTCATCATCAACACACCGTCTATTACCTTTTGGAGAATGGTGTCTCCTAGATTGGTTAGGTGTCACTTGGGAGTCTCCGTCAAGAGTGTGAAGTTGAACCAGGAAGTTCGTACAGGCAAGGAGATCTCCTACTTCGTGAAGATCTACCCTAGTGAGGCAAGTCCTTCGTGGGCGATGACCATGGTGGGGTAGACAAGGTTGCTTCTTCGTGGACCCTTCGTGAGTGAAGCCCTCCGTGGAGTCACGCAACCGTTACCCTTCGTGGGTTGAAGTCTCCATCAACGTGGATGTATGATAGCACCACCTATCGGAACCACGCCAAAAATCTCCGTGTCTCCAATTGCGTTTGCACACTCCAATCCCATCCCTTTACTTTCTTGCAAATTGCATGCTTTACTTTCTGCTGCTCATATACACTTACCATGCTTGCTTGAATTTATTATGGATGTTTAAACTTGTGCTAAAACTCTACCTTAACTTGAAGAAAATAAGAACTGTAACTTTTCTTTTTTAGGAGTCTATTCACCCCCTCTACACACCTCTTCTCGATCGTTTCACAAATCCAATTCATTTTCTTATCGAACAACAAGCAACCCAACAAGCAAACAAGGCACTGCAATGGTACCAAAGTATCATCCGTGGTGCCTGTATCAGAGGTAGTAGTAGGACCCTATAGAATTTTGTTTTTTGTCTTTTGTAGAGTCTAGTTTGTTTATGCATGGCCTATAGTTGGTCGGGTCTCTCTTCTAAATGTGATGACAAGTTGCTGCCACAAGACAATGTTGAACAAATAAAAATTTCCAGAATATAGATACACTTATCTTAGAAGTGCATTATGGGTGTAAAAACAGGACAATAGCTGGTTCGATTAAATAGGGATATGCAGTTTGCTAGCACAATGGTGCCTCAGTGCTTCATGTATTTATCAGGAATCGTGTCTACGCAGGGAAAAACACCAAATTCCATTTTTGACTATTCCTTTTTTCGTTTCCATGCTTGAGCACTCCCTTAGTAACACCTCTCTGCTTTTTGGTCAGACTTTTCACGCATGTCTTTGCAGGAAAACTCATTTCAGAGTATCACCAAAACTGTTATCCAGGAGATGTACAAGTTTTTGCAACTCTGACTGAATCAGCTTGAATCCCATTAATCATTGATGGTGGTTGAACTTGGATAACTCGGGATTATAGAATATTAAGATTATGTTTTCTTGTACTGAACAGTCAAAACCTTTTCTATAGATTTATGAATATATGCAGTACAAGAGTACTGTTTCCCGTAAATGAAAAACCTTTTTCTATAGTGTTTGGACTTTGGAATGCAATAATCAAGTATGGTAGAGTCGGTTTGTTTTCTAAACCATTGTCGTGGCTTAACTATAGAAAAATGGAGCTTCACTGGCAGGTGGTGATACACTGATCGTGGTTTGAGTTTGTTCACCTTAGCTTCATCTTACCTAATTCAACATGTTGCAGCATATAAGCAAAAAATCATACCCCATCCACGATCAGTGTATCACCAACATGCTGAATTAGGTATTTCAATGTACTGCACTTTGTTGATTAGTTCCTTGAAACTTCTCTTTTGAGTAGTTCCTTATCAGTATGAAAACATGTATGAAAAATAATTGCTTCCAGGACAACTTTAGCGCCTTTTCCTCTTTTCAGAATCTATATTTGAGCTACCCCATCCACACACTCAACAATTTTTTGAGTCACGACTATCTCTTGGCTTACCACCCCTTCCATGCCTGCACTCTGCAATGACGGTAGAATGTGGCTTTTATTGTTGTGCTTTCTTAATGCGAGACGCCAGGATCTATGAATTGTGAAGCTGAAATTTGCAAACAGTGATCAATTCTTTTAAGATTTTCCCTATATTTCTTATGTGCTCGTCCGCAGTATATAAATTTATTTCAATCATAGAACACTAAAACAATACTATCTGGGGCTTTCTGATCCATCACCACAAATGAAGAACAGAGAAACAGGAGCACGGGAACCAAAAATTGAGATGCTAAATGAGAGGGATAGGGCTCACAGTGAGGGTCTTCTCATTGCCGCATCATTGACATCCGCTCTAGAAACATCTCGCTGGAGTCACCCACGCCTTACTCTTCGATCACCCCGACCCCCTCCTGTGGTTGCCGTCAGCACTGAACATGAATAGAAGGTTCAACTGGTGATACTCTAGATCTAACAGTAGGTGCAACATAGAACCTACATCCATGCTTGACAGATCAAACACTTTTGTACCTCCTGCCAACAGTATCAAGCATCACAAGAACTGCTTTAACTTGGACTAATGATAGCGTTGTATATCATGTATGGAAGAAGAAGGAAGACGATAAGGATTTCATGACTGTGTAGCATTGGCAAGTCCCTTGTCCATGACTTCATCAATAACCGCTTCATAGGTGCGCAACCCTCTGAAGTGTACTTCCATCCTACATAATCACCAACAGAACATCACTTCAGGCAACAAAAATAATGACAATGTACCCGGATTTAGAATAATCACCCACGCTTGACCTTCCACATCCCCAGATTCTGACAAGATTATGTTTGTATTTAATTTTCTATTCTACTTGGTTCTTTACTGAGATGGCTGTTAAAATAAATGGACAGTTCATTTATCATCTAATCCTTGCCTTATTATTGAAGAATAAATTCAGTAAAGAGAGTAAATACTAAATAGGCAACAATAAAATTTACTCTGTTAGATTATGCTCAGAAAATAAGAAAACCTACTAAGAAAGTAATAGATACAGATCATGTCACGTGACAAACTATAACTACATTCAAACATACCTTTACAAAAGCGGCTATTGTTGTAGATGACACTTGTTCATTTCGGCTAGCCCCTTCTCAAACCGGTAGTTTCCATCTTGTGCCTACTAGTGGAGCCATCACAATGGCTTGAGGTTGATCAAGTGCTGATTCAGCTTAGAGCCACAGCCAGAAAATTCCCATCGACCCGTTCACATGCAAGCCAAACAAATGATGGAATTTGTTAGTGCTTGGGAAAACATGACGGAGAATCATATTACCTGGAGAAACAACACCTAAACTGGCAGCGCAGTCTTCCACTCGCATGTGCTACGGATCTCGCCGTTGTCGAAGAAGACAGCAACAGTACTGACCGGCGGAGGCTCTGGTCGCGGCATGGCGAGGAAACTAGTAGCAAGCATCTCATCCGAATCGCTCTGCTGGCCGTTGCTTCCCGTGTTGACACATCAACACTGGATTGTAGACTTGATAGCGAAATCAGTGATTGCAAGGGCATTATCCGGTCGATCCTTTTTAATATCTAGAACATGAGCTTAGTTACAATCATCCATCAAGGACAATTTCATATCTGCATTCAGTCATGCAAACAAATAGCATCCTATTCATTTAATGAATGAAGGAAAACAAGATGAAGTAATTTGAATCTGGTATTAAAATGTCATATCTAACATCACCCATAGAAGGACCTTCTCTAGCCCCATGATGCATCGATATGTGAGTACCACCGGAGCTCTAACATTTGAATGCAAAAATCCAAAGACCATACCACTAAATAGCTCTCACATTTGAGCTAAATATATGTTTTTCTTTCATTATAACAATTAGTAATCTACAAATTTACAGATGTCGAAGCAATACAAATAAAAGTAAAATCACGGTTATAATGCACCTCACCATCCATATCATTAGCTGTATAGTCCTAGTGCAAAATTTACAACATTAACTTTCTAGATCAGAGAATGAAGAACATTCTCAGCGATTCTCAAATTACTAATATGGTATTGATTTTTTCCTAGGGATTAGTACAGAAACACATTAGATTTAGGGAAAACAACTGAAAAGTGACGACTTCTGTTCTAATATGTGTGATAATTTGAACTCCTGGAACTCAAGAGACTGACCATTTATAAACAAGTCTAAGAAAATAAACTAACAATGTTGCATTAGAATAAAAAAATGAAACCATTTGGTTGAGTGGTGCTCCTTGTATCATCAACACTTACACATTCTAATAACCAGCTTCTGAATCATCCAAATGAATCAATAATGTTAGGCACCTTATATTTAGATAAGTATCCACGCATCTCAGTGGGGATAGAGCACGAACCAGTGGGTGTATGGCATGCCTAGTGTTCCCAGCGTACTGTAAAAAGAAGGGATTCGAAAGGGAGAGAGGCCTGACCTAGAGGTCGCCGTTGAGGTCCTGTCCAGGGCAAACGCCGTCAAGGTCCGGTCGCAGACACAGTGGGTGTTGAGGAGGCGGAGCATGGCCTGCCACTGATGAACAACGACCTGGGATGGGGTGGCGGAGCTCGAACTAGGGCCAACCTTTTTCGTTTTGTGTGACGAAGTGGATGGTCTGGAGGAGGCGGATTTGGCCTGGCCTCCGCCGCACGCGACATGGGATGGAGTCGCCTACTACATTTAGGGCCCTCCATAGGGCACCCTCCTCGGATGCAGCGGAGTCGAGGAGCCCTCCGCAGCAGCGGCGACGCAGGCATGCTCAGCAGCGATGTCTGCCACAACAAGAAGAGGAAGGGGCGGAGTGCAGGCAGGGGCCCGGAGGAGGTGGTGCCCGGGGCGGGAGAAGGAGAGGCATGAGCGCGGGGGAGAGGCGAGGCGGCGGCAACCCTAGGAATCCATCCGAGGAGAGGAAAGAAGGACGTGTGGGGGCTCGCTTCTGGATGAAGCGAACGCTTCAACCTATCAGAGAAGGAAGCGATTGGAAATCATTTTTGTCTCCTAGCTAGTCCAACGTGCACATGCCCAGCTAGTGCCATAGTCGCGACTCTTTTTGGGTTCGATTTTGTCCTACGTTCTTAATGTGTGCATGTATATATTTTTCTCTTTTTTTTGCGGGGTATATATTTTTCTCTAGCCACTGCTTGATTCGAACTAGGTTTTTATTGAGTTCTTTTTTATTTTCTCTTTTTCTAGTTGTTGCAGGTAGCACTGGTGAGAATGAGGGGAGTAAGAAGGTTTACAAGAAGAATAAGAAGAAAGGCAATCTCTATGGGTTCTAGTTGAGGTTTAACTCAAAACGGCTGTGTCAGCTTGGGAAGCAGTTATCACCGAAGAAATGGAGAATTATAAGGAATGACCCATTTGGAGACTTGTTGGACATCGAGCCTTTCAAGGTGCCTCATGAGCTCATTGAGTTTGTTGTGATGTTTACGAATCATTCACTCCGTGAGTTCAAATACAAGAACAAATCCATCAACTTTAGCAAACTCATGATGAGAAGGATTTTCAATGTGCCATCCGGTGATAGACCTATGAAGCTTCTAAAGAAGAGCTATGAACATAACCTACACAACATTTACAAAGAGGGAAACAGGGCGCCAATTGCCCATTTTATCAAGTTGCTCAAAGATTGCAGCGATGAGGATGAGGTTATGATAAATAGGACATGGCCACTCATTGTGTTGGCGATAGTTGTGTGCCCTGGCACTGGCAATATGGTTAACCTTGAGTATCTAGTTTCGCTTGAAGACATGTATTTGGTGCGTGACCTCGCTTGGGATGAGCACTTGTTGACATGAGCAATGAAGGAGGTTGCCGTCTTTCAAGAGAAGAAGAGGATGCAAGCATGTAACACCCCATATGTAAAACTTTCATATTTGGAGATGTATCCAACCTTGTCTTGTTCAATACCAAGTGGTTTCATCTTTTGGGTTTTCTTTTTGGGTTTTGTTTTGTTCCTCTTCGCTTTGTCTTGTCATTGTTTGTCATATTTCTTTTGCCTTTCATTGTTGCATCATGGCCTCCTCTTATGTTGCATTGTGCTTGGTGCCATTTTACGTATCATCATCTTCATGTGCATCTTCATGTGTAGCACATTGCATTGTGGCATGTTCCATGTGGATCCAAGCTTCAACTTTTCCCCTTCACTCATCACCACCTCTCCTTCTCTTCCTTTCCTTATTTTGTCAAGGGTCATTTTCCCTACTCCTTAAATGTTCATCTTCTCCCTATAAATCTTGCACCATGGCCTAAACCCCTCTGCAAGTTTTCACCCTATCTGAAATTGTTTTGGTCAGGTTCAAGAATGACCCAAGTTTGAACTCAATTCAAACTTGTTATATTTTTCTACCTTTAAAAATGCCAAACCAATTTTAATAAATAGGGCATAAAACCAGGTTCATGGGAATATTGTGATATTTCTAAAACTCCCCTCCACTTCCCCTGCACTTTTCCTTTTGTGTTTCTGTCTGAAGAAAAAGAAAAAGGAGAAGAGAGCAGCAACAACAGCCTACCTGGGCCTCGACCTCCTGGCCGGCCCAGCTAGCGCAACTCCGCAGCCCATCAGCCCGCGCGCCAGCCCGCGCGGCCTCCTCCTCCCTGCTTTTTCTCACCCACGCGCACTCGCACCCCCACTAGCCCCTTGCCACGTGGCCTGATTGGCCCCGCTAGTCAGTGCCTGTCCTATAGACGCCACCCACCTTTTCGTCCTCCTCTCGATGTTGCCATGGGGACCGCGCGTGAGCTCGCGCCGCTCACCCTAGCCCCTTTTAAGCCCCTCTCCTTGCCCTACCATTCCGCTAGGGTTCCCTCTCTCCCTCGCCACCGCCAGGGCACCTTAACCCCTAGATCCGCCGTCTCCGTCGCGCCCTAGCGCATCCAGGAGCGTGTCGTCGTCGCCTACATGCTCCCCGTTGACCTCCGCCTCGACTAGCATGTCCTTCTTCTTCCCCGTCGTTGACTACGTCCCCGTTGTTGACTACGGAGCCGAAGCCCTCTGCAGCATCGACCTCTTCTTCTTCTTCGACTCCGGCCGCCATGGGTGTTCGATCGACATCACCGCCGTCCCCGACCTCCTCTCGCCAAGCCGAGCGTGTCTTCGTGCTCGTGGTGAGCTTGCGATTCACCCCACCTCCTTCTCCCTCTATTTTGCATGCTCTAGTCATGCTAGCCGTGCGCGCCCGAGCCCATCACCGTCGGACCTCGCCTCTGGCGAGTGCTCCGACCACTGTAGCGCTTCTGCACGTGTCCGTCATCTCCGCCGTGTCCAGCTAAGTCGAGCACGCGTCTCCGTCGCTCCGTTAGGGCCCGTGGTTGTCGTGCTTGAGCTCGTCGATGCCGCCTCTGTTCGTCGCCGCCGGCGCTGCCTTCGTCGTCGTTAGGTGCGTCAAGTGCCATGCGGGTGTGCGGTTTCTCCGCGTGCATCCGTTGCATTCCTCCGTCGCTCCGCTAGGCCACCGGAGCAGCTCCGACGAGCCTTCCGCCGCGTCTGCCCGTCACCGATGCCCTCCCCTGCTTCCTCTGCTCGAGCACCGTGTGGGAGTCCGCGGGCCCCACTGGTCAGCCTCACGCATCGCCAGGTCCTCCTGTCAGCCTCACACCCACACACACCCTCTCACATGACACATGGGACCCACGGGCCCACCTGTCATCCGCACGCTTCTGTCTCTAGCCAAATCGGGTGCCTCATCCATTTTGGGCCTTTCCAGTTTGGTCCCTTCCTTATTTGGCAAGTCTAGATTGGGACATAGTCCATTTTAGGTTTTTCCATTTCTGTCTATTTCCCTTTTAGGCAGTTTTTGACTTATTGAACTTGTGAGCATTTTTCTACAGCAACCCCCACATATTATATATGTTTTTGGGGTAGAAAAATCCCACCAATCCAGTGGTGGCGTTAGTTTTTGCATTTGAGCAAATTCATGTACATGTCATTTAACATCATGATGCTCTTTTGTCTTTTTTGTGTGATTTATTTGAAGTATGCTATGAGGTGGTTTTGCACATGGATAGCTTCTTTTTCATGCCTACTTCATGCTAGATTTTATTCCATGTCATTTGGTGCACTGTGATGAGTGCCACAAGCTTGCAAAGATGCTATCATGAATCTACATATTGGCATGTCATGAATTCTTTTGAGTCTGTAAACAGTCATATCATTTGCCATGTTTGCCTTGGTGCTACCATCCTATCTGTGGGTTTTTAGATCAAGCTCAGTAAGGGAGTTTTATTAAGTGCATTTAGTACTGTCATGCCATGATCTTGTGTAATGTAATATGTTCCTGTAGTATATAGTTTTCTATGCTTAAACTTTGCTACCTGGTGCTTTTTCTATCTTGATGCATGCATTTCTGCTAAGTCCCATAAGCTGTTAACTTTTGCATTCTTGCCATGTTGTTTTAGACTTGTTCTAGGGGTTTCTAGCAGTAGCCCAGTATTCATAATTTTTAGAGCTTCACCTTTACTTAACTGCCATGCTTTGTGTTTTCATGTTTGGGTGTTGTAGCATAGTTTCACCTTGCATCTAAGTGACCATGTTGATGTTTTAAGCAGTTTGCATCATATCTTGTTTTGCTTGTCATTTGCAAATCGTGCATCCGTTTCTGGTGATCTTAATATCGATTTCGACCGAAATCACTCAATCGTTCCAGTGGCATGCTTGGTTTGCCAAGTTGATGCCATGATCATCCTTTCCTTCGGGAGTACCCATATGCATTGCACATCATACCTTGCATTCCATGCCATGTCTTGCATCATGTTGCTTGTGCATTGCACCGTGATTGATTGTTGTTCCGTTGCTTGTGTTCTTGCTTTGGGTAGAGCCGGGAGACAAGTACGTGAACGAGGAACCTGTTGAGTACGTTTACGAGGAGCAAGCTTTCGACAACTCTAAGGACTATGCAGGCAAGATGATCATTACTCTCGATATCACTTCTATCTTTGCTTGCTAAGTTGTTTGCTCTATCGCTATGTCACGCTACCTACCACTTGTTTATCATGCCTCCCATATTGCCATGTTAAGCCTCTAACCCACCTTTGATGCGGAGCATCCCAAGGTCATCCCCATGGATCTACCATTGTCTCACCAAGTGCCTAGCAGATCCATGACACGAGCCCGTGCAAGAGCTCTCGAAACTGAGCTGACATCTCTCCTCTCACAAGTTCACTTCGATGCACATGAGACATGGCTACTAGCTCAAATGGAGACATTATGCATACTCAGGTATCAAGGAGTTAGCCATGAAGAAGCTAAGGAGCAAGGAGAATTAGAAGAGGAAGATGGACGTGAAGAAGAAGAGCTGCGGAAGAAGCTACAGGCTTCGGACGACCGACCCAGCCCGGACGTCCGGCCCCTGAAGGTCACACCAGCCAAAGGAAACCAGGCCAGCGCATGCTACAGTGGCCGGACGTCCGACCTGGACCGGATGTCTGACACCTCCCAGGCTCCGGACGACCGAGCACCTCCGGACGACCGACATCGCGCCAACAGAACGGAATCTACGGAAATCCGAGGAAGACCCACGACCGGCGACCGACGACCAGACGCCTACGGACGTCCGATGCCGTGGCAACAAAGCCTAAATCACGGACATTCGGAGATCTACGGACGTCCGGACACCCGCGAGCCTCCGGACGACCGGTGCCTCACGGACGTCCGGTGATGAGGACACCAATACCATTGTTACACCCACAACCCCTGCTGCTATACATACTGGACCAATTACTAGAGCTCGCGCACGCCAATTAAATTATCAGGTACTTTTGCTTCTTGGTAATGATTCTAATGTTCATAAGAATATGATGTTGCCTAAATTGGATACATTTGTTTTGCTAACAGATGAAGGGCCTGACATGGGTAAGAGGGATGAACACTGGAGCAAGACCAAGCATGGAGATGATGGCATGCGCAAGGTGATGTAGGGTGGATGATAGAGGCAAAGGCGTCCCGATGTTTCGATGAGATGGTGGCTATCGTTTTCTGTGGGAGTCGACCTTGACGATTCGACTACGAACGTGCGAGACGTCGCGCCTTAGCAATCGCTAAACCAACTTCCGAGGGGTTATTGACCACGCCGGAGCACGATCAACCTGACCACGAGGGCCTGTTTCCTGCGAGCAAACGAAGAACAAGCAAGAAACTGAGATTGCAATCTGGATATTGCGAATATAAGATGAAAGCTATATTGATCAAGGTGGGGTTCTGTGACATCTTGGTCTGGTCGTTGGACACAAATGAAGTACGAGAAGTTGCAGCTATGGCGAACTTTTAATCTAAACAAAACCCCAAAGTCTAAACGACGCCCTAAGGGCTGTATATATGGAGGAAGAGAGGGGAATTTCGTGGCCCTTGAGGGTGGGGTCCGAAACCAACCCTAACTCTTGTTTCCCCACACATACGGACTCAAAAAATAGCCTATACTTAAGTATTTCGAAATTACATGGGCCTGGCCCATTAATAAAGTGACGCAGCACCTAGAATAGCCTATGGACGAATATTATGAAGTGGCATCTTGTATATTTCGTCCATGGCTTCATGCACTCCTTATGGCGGCTTCAAAGTCCTGAAATCATCACTTGTAACTCCGTTCTTGATCCCCTTGCGCATGCCATCAACTCCATGCGTGTTCTTGCTCCAATGTTCATCCTTCTCCAAGCTAGGCCCTTCATTTGAAAGCAAAACAAATGTATCCAATTTAGGCAGCATCATAATCTCATGAACATTAGAATCATTACCAAGAAACGAAAGTACTTGGTAATTTAATTGGCGTGCGCGAGCTCTAGTAATTGGTCCAGTATATGTAACAGTAGGGGTTGTGGGTGTAACAATGGTATTGATGTCCTCATCATCCTCCCCTTCTTGAAATGAAGTCGTCCTTGACGGAAGCTCATCTTCCTCACCCAAATAAGGCTTCAAATCTGCAATGTTAAAAGTGGGACTAACCCCAAAATCTGCAGGTAGCTCAAGTTTATATGCATTATCATTTATTTTCTCTAAAACCTTAAAAGGACCATCAGCACGTGGCATTAGCTTTGATTTGCGCAGATTAGGAAATCTATCTTTACGCAAATGTAACCAAACAAGATCTCCAGGTGCAAACACAACATGTTTTCTACCCTTATCTCCAGCAAGTTTATATTTAGCATTCATACGCTCAATGTTTTCCTTAGTTAACTCATGCATTTTTAAAATCAATTCAGAACGTTCTTTAGCATCAAAATTAACTTTCTCCGAAGATGGAAGAGGCAACAAATCAATAGGTGCACGAGGTAGGAAACCATACACAATTTCAAAAGGGCACATCTTAGTAGTAGAATGCAATGAACGATTATAAGCAAATTCAATATGAGGCAAGCATTCTTCCCACATTTTCTTGTTATTCTTCAAAACAGCCCTAAGCATAGTAGACAATGTTCTATTGACTACTTCAGTTTGTCCATCAGTTTGGGGGTGACAAGTAGTACTAAAAAGCAGCTTAGTCCCCAACTTAGCCCATAAACATCTCCAAAAGTGGCTAAGAAATTTAGTATCACGATCTGAAACAATAGTATTTGGCACACCATGTAAGCGAATAATTTCACGAAAGAACAAATCAGCAACATTAACAGCATCATCGCTTTTATGACATGGTATAAAGTGTGCCATTTTCGAGAACCTATCCACGACAACAAATATGCTATCCCTCCCCTTCTTTGTTCTAGGTAAACCTAAAACAAAGTCCATAGATATATCCTCCCAAGGAACACTAGGTATAGGCAAAGGCATATATAAACCATGAGGATTGAGTCGTGACTTAGCTCTTTGACATGTAGTGCAGCGAGCAACAAAACGCTCAACATCCCGTCTCATCTTTGTCCAAAAGAAATGTGTAGCAAGTATATCCTCCGTCTTCTTGACGCCAAAGTGTCCCATTAATCCTCCTCCATGCGCCTCCTGCAACAACAAAAGACGAACGGAGCTAGCTGGAATGCATAGCTTGTTAGCACGAAACACAAATCCATCGTTAAGAACGAACTTGTTCCAAGTTCTCCCTTCCTTACAATTCTGCAATACATCTTTAAATTCAGCATCATTAACATATTGATCCTTGATGGTCTCCAAACCAAATATTTTAAAGTCAAGTTGTGAAAGCATAGTATAACGACGAGACAAGGCATCAGCAATAACATTTTCTTTACCCTTCTCGT